>NC_056744.1:801984051-802076551 GCF_019279795.1 Protopterus annectens
TGTCCAGTGGGACTGTCAGTACTTACAAGGTCACTCCAGGCCAGAGCTACCTGTACTCCGGTCTGGGATTTTGTGTGCTGCAGATACTGTCTGTTACATCTGTTTCCATAGTACAGCACTTCCCTGAAATTGTCCAAGGCTGTGTGCTATACTTAATATGTGACTGGGGCACATAATGTAACACCACACACATTGTGACAGTCTGCATACCTAATACTGTACATGTTTTTGTGGAATGTCCAGCATTTCGTCCAATATGTCTGGTCTGTTCCTCATATATTTGTGGTATTCTGGTAAAATATTGTATAATGCAGTCACTGAATTTTCCTAACTATGACACATTTAAGTGATGGTATTTACATCCTGCAACTATTCTGTTCTGTTGCAACCTACTGTTATACTACTCACTTTCTAGGTTCATCAGAGCATGTGTAATGTCTGTCTGTAGTTTTGGCCCTTTGTCTCCCAATTCTCTCTGAGTTTGTCCAACTTTCTTGCAGTAACGGATTGGGGGGTATGACAGTCTGTGGGAATACCACCATACAAGTACCCCACTTGCAAAATATGTGGATGTGCCAGATTCAAACCATCAACACTATCACCCATACTAATGTCCCTAGCTCAGTGAGCCACACCAGCCACCAGAGAAGTGTCATTCCTCACACAATCAACAGCATACAGACATACATTGTCACCCCTGCGTTATGTGAGACATACAACATGTGGCCAGGTTCTATGCCTCAGACCTAGAACTGGCTAGTCTGGTGATATATCATTGCAGATTTACTCTTACAGCAGTTGTATGGGAACACTGATTTGTTGGGGGTGGGGGACAACCAGCCTATGCTCTGCTGGCATAGACACTTGTGATACTGTCCTGTGACCCCACTGTTTGCCATTTCCCCTGAATAATGCAGTGGACTGTCCAGCTATGTGACCTAGTGCATATTATGGAGCACATACTACTGGACAGAGTACTTGTTGTCCCAAGTGGCTGTTAGATCTCTCTAAGTAGCCCAGTAGCCCACTATATTCCCTTGCATAAATGTGGCAGGTCCATACATATGCTACCATATTCTAGTACCCCTTACAAGCGGTGTATAGGTGAGTGATTTACCTTGCAAATGCAACAGTTGACAGACCTGTAGTTCAGGGATGACTCTGTCTGATGCATGCAGTAGACAACCAATAAATGGTTAGGTACAGATTGTGGTGGCTGGCTGGCATCATTTTTACTATATGTATGTGAGTCAAGAGTAAAGTGTCAGTCCTAGGGCCCTAGGTTGTCAGCGCATGTGCTATGCATAGTCTCTTGGCCAAGGCCAGGGCATAATGAGCATGCCTACATCTGCCTACAGGGACATCCTCAGGGGTTTCCTCCTCCAAGTCCCCCTGTGGGTGTGGCTGTGGGGGGACCTAGGCACTGGTGGGGGGCTGCGTATCCCTTCCCCTTGCTGATCCTGCTTCAGCTGTTTCCAGAGGATCATATTGTGTAGCATGGCACATACTGTGAACATCTGTGCATATGTGGCTGAAGAGTACTGCAGGGCTCCACCAGATATATCAAGGCACATGAACCGTGAATTCAGCAGCCCAAACATATGCTCTATGATGTTCCTAGTTTGTGCGTGTGCTTCATTATGGCATTCTTCCATGGGTGTGTGTGCATTTCTAATGCATGTCATCTTCCATGTTTCCAATGCATAGCCAGTATCCCCCAGTAAATGGCCAGCTGTGATGTGTGCCAGATGTGGGAGTCGTGATAACTGCCAGGGCTGCCAGCACACACATTCAGGATAATGCCATAATGAAGCACACGCACAAACTTGTGGTTGACATAGATTCTACCTTCCTCATTAGATGGTGCTTTGATGTGTACATGAGTGCAATCTATGGCACTCAGTACCTCAGAGTAGTGTGCTACATGGTAGAAGTGTTGCATACTGCTGGCCTTCTCCTCAGTGGTGTGGGGAAAATAAATATGCTCACTGGCATGTGGTAGCATAGCATCCAGGAACTGGTGGAGTACCATGGATGGTGATAACTGAGAGACCCCCATCATGTCCCCATTTGGTCTTTGGAAAGTACCTGTAGCTAGTACCCTAAGAGCTACATATACCTTTGTTTCCACAGGGATGGGTTCCCCTCTGTTGTCTGTGGGTCTGAGTTGAGGGCAGCAGAGCTCAGTGAGTTCTTGTAGTATGCCCCTGTCCATCCTGTAGTGCTCTACAATCTCCAGCTCATGTAGCACCTCAAAGGTTACCCTGGGCCTGAACACTCTTCTCCTTCTCAGCCTAGGCCTATTGTCAGCCGCAGCAGCAGCAGCATTGACATTAGCCTCTAGCACATACAGATGTAGCTGACATACATTAGCCCCTAGCATTCCTTCAGCTAAAAATCTCAAGTCTGTACTCTACTGGTGCAGAGTATGGGGGTGAAATCAGATTATAGGGTATATGCAGCCTTTATAATGCTCTGCTGTAGGTGCAGCCTGTGTGATTGGCTACCTACGATGCATTCCACCTGCCAAGTGCATCATTACGGACTGTTAATGGCCCTAGTATAATTGAAACAGGGGTCATCAGTAATTAATATACCATTGGCTTTCTCAGACAGTTTTTTTTTTTTTTGGACATCCTTCCTTGCTCAGCAGTGTGGAGTGCTGTGCAAGCATGCACCTCAAAGGTAATGCTCAGCAGTCACTGCACACACCACCATGAATGATCACGCTCATCATGGCAGCATGCTGTGCAAACACATGTAAACACACACCCTGAAGGTAAACAAAGCTTAGCAGAAACTGTACACACCTTCCTGCTCAGCCGAGCACAACACAGAGCAAACAGGCACAGCTGAGCTCCAATGAGCTTACGAGTCCTGAGGCACACTCCTCCAATGATATCAGCTACCTCTTCTCTGGGCACCAACACAATTCTGTGCCTACAGGAATGGGATCGGCAGACACGGATACCCATTTGTGCTTTTCAGCAGCCCCACCTCATTTGCATAGGGATATGTGCACACAACCTGGAAACTACATGGTTCCAGGCCCTGCCGCTTTGGCAACAGCACCATTCCAACAATGTAGATACTTCAAGCAGGATCCTATAATACATACTGTCACATACTAATACATTTGTTTTTTACTTTAATTTTTATTTTTATCTTTCATAAAAGCATGCTTGCATACTGTGATGCACCGCACAAACATACCCACATCATTAAAAAAATAAAATTATTTAAAATTATTTCCCATACAGTTTTGACACATGGTGGATAATTTTGCACATATCTGTGCTATGCTATTTCTATTCATCTAACTACACGTTTACAGCCCCTGTTGTCTGTTTAAAATTCTGTACATGGAATTTTTCCGTGTACACTATGGGCACCAACACAGGGTCTACAGGACTGCCTATCTGCTTGCTGGATCACTCTACCTCCCTCATTTGCATGCAATTCACCTACTTATGAAGTGATTTGCATGACATGGATACTTTCATGTTGGCGTGTGTGTGCATGACACCCAGCTTTGTTTACTGGCTCACAAACCTGCTTACTTTCGTGTAAGCAGTGTGCCACGATGCCTACATGGAAAAAACTGTAGGCTTTATTAAATCCCCCCCGCCTTTTTGCTCTGTTTGGGTTTCAGGTTTTAACTGTTTGTTGCAGCTTTATGTTGTCTTGTACCTCTCTGGATTGTATGTATATATCTTTCTCTAACCTAACACTATGTGGCACTGATAACCTATGAAAGCATCAGATGAGTATTCCTGGTTTAAAATCAGAATGGTATTAGCATTTCTTAATGTCTACATGCATCCATGAAGTGTGAAGATTCCATTAGCAACTTTTCACTAAAAAGCCATGATGTGGACACTGAAAGTAAATAATAGTACTGCAAAATCAAAATGTTACTTTGGGATTCTGCAGCATTAGAACTATCTTTGTGTAAACTCTTTTTTCACAAACATGCCAGGAACACTGCAACATACAGCACTGAACTCCCCACAAACATGGCATTTACATAGTACTTCTGAGTACAGTCAGAGGCTGTTGGTCTTATTCTGCTGACCTACCAGGTCATTAAATGAGGTACTAAGACCACTGTGTGCAGGTGATGGGCCTTACATATTCCTTGCAAATAGGGACAATGTGGTATAAGCTAACTGTTTTATAAAAAAGGAAGTAAAAGGGTAAACTATCTAAATCAATCTATATCAGTGTATATGCTTAGTTCCTTTCATACAGTCCCAAGGTGGGCAATTAAAACACTTTGAATCTCTCCATCACTCTTTAATGCACCACACAGACAATGCAGGATTTACAGTGCACTCACACAGTCATGTCATACAACAGATTAGCACTGCCTTATAACCACATTCCTATGAAGTCATATATGTTTGATTTGTATCCATCCCTGTACCGGGGTTCGGAGGAGTACAAATGTATAAACTGCAGTGATGAGTTGTCCTGAATGGATTTCTTATTTGACGTGTGTATCAAACTATAACCTTGGGCCTTAGTACAAGCACTATACATTATTATAAAATGAAAAAAAAGGAAACCATAAAATAGTTCTGTTTTACATTTTGTAAGCCTTTCTCTTCAAAGGTCTGTATGGTCTGAATTTTAGCTTTGTACATCTATTAAGTGAAAACATCTTATACTCACTCTGATGATGCCTTTGCTGACCCATATATAGATGAAATACAACAGATCAGCAGGGATCTGCTACATATATAATTTTAGTTAGCAACCTTTTTGCTATGATGTGCAGAAAGGGTAAGACAATCAGTGCACTGTACAGTTTACCTAATCATTAAAGCTTCTTGCAGAAATAATGCAGTCACTAGTTGATTAAGTAATTGAACTCATAATAATGAATGTTAGTGAATAACTTTGGTTAACATCTGTTTGATAACTGCAAATATGGTCAAAAATATGGTCTAGATGAACTATTTATTCTGCTTTGCTCTGCACAAAATATATTACCTTTTCTTCTGCTGCAGATCTGGTTTAGCCTATGTTTGTAAGTATTTACATATCTGAGATTATTTCATTCACCATCCATTAAATTAAAACATGAGCTTTTTTAAAAATTCTAAACATAGGTAGCTTCAAAATAAGTAATCAAATTTTTAATACAATGCATACATAATGAGAAATATATGCATGCTTTGTTGAGACGAAGGTACTATGGTGTTTGAACAACTGCATTATCTGTTGGGTTGATAAGTTCTGAACATATAATAGATTTCATTATTAATATCTTCACTGTTCCTTTCTCATGGGCAGGATTCAGGAATTGAAGCTATTATGTAGATTTCATAGATTTAATTTGTGTAATTATTAAAACAAAAAGTTATCAAATGTTTTTGCCTTTTTCACTCTCTCTTTTTAATTTTGATCAATGAGGCAGTACATTCCAAAAGGTGAACACCTGGCACTTATTCAAAGTCAGCTGATCTTCTAAAATGATGGAATGGCTGCCGCAGTTTCTTCATAAGCCTTACTTAATGGATTATTGTTTTTCTTTTCACTTTAATGAACAAATTATAATTGTCAAGGTCTATCTTTGCAAATTAATGATAACTAGAGACAATGACGTGTATTTATGCTTTTCAAGGGCTCTTGTTAGAAAATTCATTTAAATGGCTTCACAATGTTTGCTACGAAGGGGCAGATGAACATAATAAAGGATAGCAAATTAATGTTTTTGTCTAGAAGCAATTAGCTAGCTACCTTCTCAACAACATGCTTATACTACGTAATATGCAAAGCATCACCTGAGAAATATTTATATCTTTTAAAGTCATACACATTATTTCTATGCCATTGAAAATATGTTACTCAAATGTGCTTGTAAGAGTTCCAGTTTGAGTAAGAAACGGTAACAGATTACTTCTAACTTTGTATTTTACTGCTTCATGGCGTCACTACTTGCAATTCTTTGTTAGTTTTGGAGGTATATGCCGCTGCACAACTAGTGTCTTTTTGTATAGATGTCTCTGTACCCACTGTTTAGGGACTCTAAAATCAAAGTCTAGTCTAGTATTGAGAAATGAACTATGTGTGTGGCAGTTTAGGAAGGGGACAGTCATATCTCAGTGAAGCCCAATTACATACCACTGTTCTTTGTCTCTATAATTTACATACAGAAAGTTTTGTGTATGCATATGCCTGACATCCAAAGGAATTGTACACCTGAAATTTTCAGGACAGGCTTAAGAAGTGAAGAGGAAATCATTTGTCTGAAGGTCCTTAATATGTACATAACCAGGCTCGGTGCTGGTTTGAGGCATACCAACCTGATATATCTTACCTGTCTGGTCCTTATGTGGACTAAGTTTATGAGTGAGCTTTGTACTCTAGAACAGAGTTTGATTCTCTTAACCTCCATTTGCTTTCTTTGAGAATCATAGCAAGTCAGACAGTAAGTGCCCAGTCACCCGTGAAAAGAACTTATACCTAATGCGTAAAAGAAGATACTGCTTGAGAGTTTCTGGTACGACTAAAGTATTTAAAGTATTTTCCCCTGTGGTTTACCTACCAGATGATGATGTATCTCTAGTAGATCCTTAAGTCCCCAGAAATGATTTCCTGACTGTGTTTGTATACTGGGACTAAGCCTCCAAGATCACAGTCAGCGCATATAGGGTATTTGCCTTTTTAGGTTATTTTCTTTTCCCTATGGTCATGTGACTGTGGAGCTGGTACATTTAATTAAGGAGATGTGGGTACCAAAATTCCCTACATGGGTGTGCAGTGCCACACAAAAAATGGTGTTAGTGTTATGCAATGTGATGTTTCAGGGAGCGGTGTTGTTGGCTATTTGAGACTGAAGGATCAGTTTTCAGTCATTTGGGAGCCATTATCTCATAGGGAAAGTGTGTCACTCTCTTTGTCTTGATTGGATGTGAAATGATATTCCTTGGTAATGCAAGGTCAGTATATAAGTTGTATGCGTGCTTTGTGCAACTGTTTGCCAAACTCAAAAACACTGCCTAATCTATGTTCACTTAGTCAAGTAGCTAACATTTCACCCCTGTACCTCATTGAGTGCAAATTGGATGAGTTCTATCTGGTCAAGGTTAACTCCTTGATGTTGAACCACTGGAAATCACTGCAGGTGCTTCTGCTAAGTACCTACCAGGAGAGATGAATTTATTTTCACAGACTTTCCTTTTCTTTGTGTCGGTGCTTGCATTTAACTTTATTATCCCACTGAATTTCTCACCAGGTTCCCTGGGTGAGTTGGTTCCTCTCCAAGCTGTAAATTTGATGAGATACACTGGAAGCATATGATTCCTGATAAGCTACAAACATTTCACACTGAATACATGAAATGGTAATCACAAGATCATGAATGAATAGTTGCATTTGTCCAAAATAAATGTTTTTGTGGGGAAAGCAAGCCAACTGGACCTACTTATTATAATCAGCTCCAAGTTTTTTTCCCTTTTGCCAAAAAATGTATCTACCTTTCTTCTTTATTTGATGACTTTAGAATAGGCAGCCACAGTTTTTGAAACACTGTGATTGAATTTCTATGATTCAGACACTTGTGTTTTGAAAAAGAAATGGTGCTATCAGCATCTGATCACTCTGCTATTTATTTATTTAATATTTATTTATACTTTGTTAATCTGTTTAGTCCCACTAGGCCAATAGTCTCTTTTCATGGTGACTCAAGGTGGTATTCAAACAGACTAGGGGAAAATTTGTCCAGGGCACTTTGCAATTTCCCTTACACTTTGTAGAGGGGGAGTCCAAGATGGTGAAGAAGTAACTTCAAATAAAAAAAAAACTGGTGAAATGTTTGAAAGTTTTACACTATAATATTGAGGATTACAAGATACATTTTTGGCATCAAAGATATCAAAGAAGCCAGCAGATGAGTTTGCTTTATCCTGGGGAGATTTAATGGAAAAGTGATTTCCAGAACAGAGTGTGAGTGCACAACAGAAACTACAACTCCCAAGCATACTTTGGGCTTGGATGCTGAAACATATGATGTGGAAGGCTGAGAAGCTGGGAAATAGGCAGCAGAAAGACAGAATGAGCCAGAAAGCCACTCAGTAACACAACCAAAACTTACTTATGTGAGTGTTGCAGTAACATCTGGGATTAAAAAAAAGAAAATAGATTTTTCACAGACAACTAAACCTGTAATTCATAGCAGAACAAGAAATGGATAAAAATGGACAGATATAAATGGTGAGGTTATATTGTAAAGTCTTTAGACTTTTTTTTCCTATGGATTTACATGCTATCACTCAGCTGGAAAATGAATGTTTTGCTGACGTGTTTTGAAACACATTGTTTGTAGGCCTTTTTGATAAAAGGACTATGGAGTTTATAAGGACTAAAAACAAATATAAAATGGAATAAATGTATGAAAAGGAATGATATCTGAGGAAGAAGTATTTTATAGATTTTTACTTCAAAAATATGATTATTCAGTAGAAATATGCAATAAAGATTGTCTAAGGAGAGAAAGAACAATCTATGAAAAAATAAACAATCCCCGGGATTCAAGAAGCTCGGTGCAAGGACAGTTTCAGCCTTGCGACGAGCATCCTCACAACAGATGGCGCAGCAGTGCCATATGAATATGTATGAGGGCGTGCTGCCACACCTTTGACATGCACAGGAAATGTGTGCAAGTGCCAGGGTGTGTACAAGTGCTCTGCGGAGGCGTAAACATGCCCCGACACTTGCAAAATCTACTATGCCTACTAGGAGAGCCCGCCCCTAATAGTAAGTCAGTAAGTCAGTGTCCGTGGATACCGAAATGTATGCTAAGCATACAAGAGTGTCCATGAACAGTGAAATAAAATCAAAGTTGTAAACACACAAGCACGTAGTGGAATGTAGAGCCCTGTCCCTAGAACTGTCACAATTAGATTCCCTGTCCCCTTGTCCCTATTATGCATTCGAATTGCAGCAATAGCGAAGGTGTAAGCAAAGTGCAGAGTGTCTGTGTGTCGCCGTCCTCCACCAAGTGTAGCTTACACATCATATTCATTCAAATAGAGAAAAACAAGCAGAATCAACGTGTCAATAGTGTAGTGTTTAGAGCATCCGCCTATCAAACAGGCAGTTACGATTCGAGCCCCCAACAATAGCACATATCATTTTCCATGTGGAATGAATGTCATTTTGCCGTAAAACCAACATAAGAGTATCACATGAGATATTTAACTTAAATATAATTCAAGCAAAGTGGCACTGTCATAATGAATAAGGTACTAGTAAGCAGGTGTAAGTGCAAATAAGCAGCAGTAAACACATATAAGTACCAGTAAGCAAGTCTGAGTGCACTTGCGTGGGTCTAAGCAGTGCCCAGCATAGGAAATGTATATAAGTATATACAGATATATAATATATATACATATATATATATATATATATATATATATATATATATATATATATGAAGAAAGAATGATGTAACAATAAAGCATACAAAAGGAATGAGAAGGGAATCAACAGCAGCCCCAGTATTATATAGCGCTGTCAGAGTATGTCATATCAAGCTGGGCAGGAGGGAGCAAAGCACTGCTACTCACACTACAGATGGGATATTACCAGCGGGAGTAACATTGTTGAATTGCTAAGTCTACTTTACACACAGGGGGTAGTCACTGGTGGGACTACCCAAGAATAGATAGACCATTTGGCCTTCCAACCATTACACAAGCAAGGACAGGTATGTTGAAGGACTAAATGGTAGGAGAGCCTGAGAATACATGGGGTAGGACAACATACTTGTAGGACCCCTAACGCTCTGGAGAGGGCAATGTGTGGAGGTGTGTCATGGCTGCGATAACAAGTGGACAATGGAAGGTATGCATGTATTTTGAACACGGGTGGGGTGGAGGAACTATGGGTTTGAAATTATGGAGCCAGGCTTGCCAGGGTTGGATGGGCTGGTTCTAACTAGACAGCCCCGTGGAGGTCAGCGAGTTCGTTATAAGGTATATATGCATACACACATGCAGACATCAATATGTAGAAGTACATTCTGTGTAACACATTCATTCCATTTGCAGACATAAATAACATGAATGTGCTCTTACAAACCTCGACAGTAGATAGAATAATAGGTTGTGCAGAAGAGGGACAGAACTAAACTGCTAAAATGCAGAAGTGTGTATAATGTCTGAAGTCAGTGCTGTGCTGACAGTAATCAAATGTGAGGACATGGGATCATTCCTGTGATTTGCCTGCTACGGCAATGCCAATTACTAAACCGGTCTATTTGTAAAAGAAATACGCCGAACACATACATAATTAGGCTCTCATGTGTAATGTGTGTGTTACCACATAGTCATACATATTAATTAATTGTAGTGTCATGTTAACGGGAGTAAGGATGTAATGAAGTATAGAGTGTAATCTTGGCATGAACACATGCTTGTCCCATGTGGGACAACCCAAAAATTGTGAATAGTTTTCTTTTGGTCGCTCCCATCACTAATGTTTGTGGACTAAACGTTTGGGAGTTCTGAGGATACTTGGAGTGAGTCAACTAATGGGATGGGTCTAGAGGAGAAAGGAGTGGCCAATGTGTAGTGGTGTGGATACACCGTGAATCTGACTGGAGAATGGATGCCAGCAGTGTTAGGGAGGCATTGGGGTGTGTGTTTGGGGAACCAGGAGCCATTGGTATATGGGTATATATGCAAATGAAGCAGCACAGCAATAGTGTATTGGTTAGAGCAACCCCCTAATGAACAGACATTCCCGTATCAAATCCCACTGTATCACATACCATTTACCATTGGTAATCCATACATGAACATATTGCGACATCTGTCTGCTGTATAACCTGCAAAATATCAATTAAAAGATAACTGGAGTGAAGTGTCCATGTCATAATGAATAAGGCACTAGTAAGCAGGTCAAGCACATATAAACACCAGTAAGCACATGTAAGTGCATTTACATGGGGTATATATTGCTTTACAGACACACACACACACACACACACACACACACACATATATATATATATATATATATATATATATATATATATATATAATATATATATGTATAGATATATTTATTTTATTTATTTTTATTTTACATTTGTTAACCGGGAAATTCCGACTGGACCAGGTCCATTTTCAGCGGAGGCCCGGGGAGAAAAGCTCCAACATCAATTTATACAAATACAGTGTATCCAGCATAATACACAAAACAGGTTACATAATGTATGCTGAGCATAGTAATATAACAAGAATTAATAAAAACACTCCAGGTAAAAGAAGATATAGAACATGAGTAAAAAGACAATGTCAGTCATACATTGGTAAGAAAAGAAAATATATCAAGTAAGATTTTACAGTTAAAAGTACCCTTTCAGATGACCAAGCCTACAGGGGATCAGAGCTCCAGCATATGATCAGAGAGGAATTTGGGGAGTTAATAGTAGTATGGGTAGGGTTATGTGATACAAGGGCATAACCAGGTACTAAGAAGGTGCGATTTGAGGGAGTTTTTGAATATGGATGTGGAGGGGGCAGTGGACACGGATAGGGGAAGAGAGTTCCAATTTCTGGCAATGGTGTGGGAGTAGAGCACTTTCCCTGCATTATTCTTAGCCTTGGTGATAGAGAGTAGAGATTTTTCACTGGATCTTAGGTACCGGTTTGCATTATAGATAGTAAGTAGGTTGGATAATGAGGGTTTTTTTTCAGGATATTTGAGAATATTGTAGGCTGTGCCCAGCTGGTGATAGTTAAGTAGCTGTGGTAGCTCAAGCCATTTTAGTTCTTTTAGTGCAGCACAGTGATGGGTTCTATAGGTTGAGTTAGTAGCAAACTTGGCTATTTTATTGTAGCATGATTCTAGTTTGTCTAGGTCAGACTGTCTGATTTGGGTAAATATTGGTGCTGCGTATAATAGAGTTGAGAGGAGGTGGCTTTGTGCAAGAGTGACTCTTGATTTTTGTGAGAGAAAGGACTTATGCCTGTATAGGGAGCCTAGTTTTTTGTGTACTTGTTTTATGGTATGTGAGATGTGAACATCAAAGTGGAGATTATTGTCTATTTCAATGCCCAGAAGTTTGATGTGGTTAGAATGGGAGATGGTGGTGCCGTCCTTAGATGTTATGGTAAAGGAGAGTTTTTTTTTTATCTATTAGGAGTAAATAGTAGCAGTTTTGTCTTTTTGGGATTTAGAATTAGTTGGATCCCAGATATCCATTTTTCTACTGAGATAAAGGTATCTTGAGTGAGTGTATGTAGGGTGGTGGGAGATGAGGCAGAGCAGATCAGGGTTGAATCATCCGCATATTGTATGAGTGTGGCATGTTGTGTAGAGCATTTGAGGTTATTTGTGAAAATAGAGAACAATAGCGGGCCCAGTATAGAGCCCTGTGGGACTCCTATGGTGGTTGGAAGTTGTGTAGACAGAGTTCCTTTCCACTGGACTGATTATTGCCTGTCAGACAAGTAGCTTCTGAACCAGGCTATAGTAGAGGAGGTGAAGGATAATGATGTTAGTGAGTCTAGTAGAATGGCGTGGGAGACCATATCAAATGCTTTTGAGAGGTCTAGGAAAATGGCCAATACATATTTGTTATCATTCCTGTGAAGGTTTATATAATTAGTGAAGGATAGAAGGGCTGTGGTAGTGCTGTGATGTGGATGGAAACCATGTTGTGTGGTAGATAGTAGATTGTGTGTGTTAAAAACTCTCATCACTTGCAAGTGGATGCATTTCTCAAGAATTTTGGATAAGGGGCAAAGGATGGCAATAGGTCGGTAGTTGGATAAATCATAAGAATTACCTCCTTTATGGAGAGGAATGATGTGAGATACTTTCCAGAGTTTGGGTATGTAGGATTCTAGTATGGAGTGGTTGATAAGGATGGAGAGAGGATATGATAGGGAGTCACTAGCCATTTTTAGGTATGCAGCAGGTATGTTCTCATCTGCTAGTGTGGTTGGCTTTAGTTTTAGGAGGAGTTTTTTGATAGTTGAGGTGGGCACTGGTGATAGGCTGAAAGAGGGGGTGGTGTGGGATAGGTTAGGTTGTGACTGAGGTAGACTATTTTTGGTTATTTGACTGGACAGGGCTAAGATGGGTTTAGTAAAATGGTTATTAAATTGAGAAGCTATGTCTAGGGTATTGTTAGTAGAGATGGGTGCTGGGGTTGTGGTTTTGCCTGGCTTTAGTAGGGAGTTAATGGCATGCCAGAATTTTTGTGGACTATTTGAATATTTCCTTTAACCCAGCCACTGGGGATGCACAAGCCAGTGCATTTCTTTGTGCCGGTCCCAAGCCCGGATAAATGGGGAGGGTTGCGTCAGGAAGGGCATCCAGCGTAAAACTTCTGCCAAAAATTACTGATGCGGAGAACTTTTCATAATTGCATACCAGATCGGTCGAGGCCCGGGTTAACAACGACCACCACCAGTACTGTTAGCCAACAGGGTGCTGGCGGAAATTGGGCTACTGTTAGCCGAAGGAGAAGAGGAGGGCAAAGGCATGCCCAAAGGCAGGAAGGTTAGGAGTGTAGCAGTGAGGGTAGGAACTTTGAATGTTGGCAGTATGACTGGTATAGGAAGAGAGCTAGCTGATATGATGGAGAGAAGGAAGGTTGATATATTGTGTGTGAAAGAGACCAGATGGAAGGGAAGTAAGGCCAGGTGTTTAGGAAACGGGTTCAAATTGTTTTATCATGGTGTGGATGGCAGGAGAAATGGGGTAGGGGTTATACTAAAGGAACAATATGCCAAGAGTGTTTTAGACATGAAGAGAGTGTCTGACAGAGTGATGTTTATGAAGCTCGAAATTGATGGTGTAATGATGAATGTTGTTAGTGCATATGCTCCACAAGTTGGGTGTGCGATGGATGAGAAAGAGAAATTTTGGAGTGAGTTGGATGAAGTTGTGGTGAGTGTACCCAAGGGTGAGAGACTAGTGATTGGAGCAGACTTTAATGGGCATGTTGGTGAAGTGAACAGAGGGGATGAGGAAGTGATGGGTAGGTATGGTGTTAAGGAGAGGAATGCAGAAGGTCAGATGATTGTGGATTTTGCGAAAAGGATGGACATGGCTGTGGTGAATACGTATTTTAAGAAGAAGGAGGAGCATAGGGTGACGTACAAGAGTGGAGGAAGATGCACACAGGTGGATTATATCCTATGTAGGAGGGCCAGTCTTAAGGAGATTGGAGACTGTAAAGTGGTGGCAGGGGAAAGTGTAGTTAAGCAGCATAGAATGGTGGTCTGTAGAATGACGTTGGTGATCAAGAAGAGGAGGAGGAGTGTGAAAGCTGTGCCAAGGATTAAATGGTGGAAGTTAAAAAAGGGTGATTGTGAAGTGGAGTTTAGGGAAGAGTTAAGACAGGCACTGGGAGGCAGTGGAGAGTTACCGAATAGCTGGGTAACTACAGCAGAACTAGTAAGGGTGACTGCTAGAAAGGTGCTTGGTGTGACATCTGGACAGAGGAAGGAGGACAAGGAGACCTGGTGGTAGACTGAGGAAGTACAGGAGAGTATACAGAGGAAGAGGTTGGCGAAGAAGAAGTGGGATTGTCAAAGAGATGAAGAAAGTAGACAGGAGTATAAGGAGATGAGGCGCATGGCAAAGAGAGAGGTGGCAAAAGCTAAGGATAAGGCATATGGAGAGTTGTATGAGAGATTGGACACTAAAGAGGGAGAAAAGGACTAGTACCGATTAGCTAGACAGAGGGACAGAGCTGGGAATGATGTGCAGCAAGTAAGGGTGATAAAGGATAGTGAGGGAAACATACTCACAAGTGAGGAGAGTGTGTTGAGTAGATTTAAGGAGTATTTTGAGAGCCTGATGAATGAAGAGAATGAGAGATAGAGAAGGTTGGATGATGTGGGGTTAGTGAATCAGGAAGTGAAACAGATTAGCAAGGAGGAAGTAAGGGCAGCTATGAAGAGGATGAAGAATGGAAAGGCTGTTGGCCCAGATGACATACCAATGGAAGCATGGAGGTGCTTAGGAGAAATGGCAGTGGAATTTCTAACTAGATTGTTTAATGAAATTTTGGAAAGTCAGAGGATGCCTGAGGAGTGGAGAAAAAGTGTTTTGGTACCTATCTTTAAGAATAAGGGTGATGTGCAGAGCTGCAGTAACTACAGAGGGATAAAATTGATCAGTCACAGCTTGAAGTTATGGGAAAGAGTAGTAGAAGCTAGGTTAAGAAGGGAGGTGATGATTAGTGATCAGCAGTATGGTTTCATGCCAGGAAAGAGCACTACAGATGCAATGTTTGCTCTGAGAGTGTTATTGGAGAAATACAGAGAAGGTCAGAAGGAGTTGCATTGTATCTTTGTAAACTTGGAGAAAGCATATGACAGGGTGCCTAGAGAAGAGTTGTGGTATTGTATGAGGAAGTCGGGAGTGGCAGAGAAGTATGTAAGAGTGGTACAGGTTATGTACGAGGGTAGTGTGACAGTGGTGAGGACTGCAGTGGGAGTGACAGATCCGTTTAAGGTGGAGGTGGGATTACATCAAGGATCAGCTCTGAGTCCTTTCTTATTTGCAGTGGTGATGGACAGGTTGACAGATGAGATCAGACAGGAAGCCCCGTGGGCTATGATGTTTACAGATGACATTGTGATCTGTAGTGAGAGTAGGGAACAGGTGGAGGAGACCCTGGAGAGATGGAGATATGTTCTAGAGAGCAGAGGGATGAAGGTCAGCAGGGCTAAGACAGAATATATGTGTGTAAATGAGAGGGAGGGTAGAGGAATGGTGAGGATGCAGGGAGTAGAGTTGGTAAAGGTGAACAAGTTTAAGTACTTGGGATCAACAGTTCAGAGTAATGGTGAATGTGGAAGAGAGGTGAAGAAGAGAGTACAGGCAGGGTGGAATGGGTGGAGAAGAGTGTCAGGAGTGATTTGTGACAGACGGGTACCAGTAAGAGTGAAAGGGAAGGTCTACAAGAGGGTAGTGAGACCAGCTATGTTATATGGGTTGGAGACAGTGGCATTGACAAAAAGGCAGGAGTCAGAGCTGGATGTGGCAGAGTTAAAGATGTTAAGATTTGCACTCGGTGTGACTAGGATGGATAGGATTAGGAATCAGTATATTAGAGGGTCAGCTCATGTTGGACAGTTTGGAGACAAAGCAAGAGAGACGAGATTGCATTGGTTTGGACATGTGCTGAGGAGGGATGATGGGTATATTGGGAAAAAGATGCTAAGGATGAAGCTGCCAGGTAAGAGGAAAAGAGGAAGGCCTAAGAATAGGTTTATGGACATGGTGAGAGAGGACATGCAGGTGGTTGGTGTGACAGAGCAAGATGCAGAGGATAGGAAGAAATGGAAAGAGATGATCCACTGTGGTGACCCCTAACGGGAAAAGCCGAAAGAGGATGATGATTTCAATATTTCCTTTGGGTGATAAGAAAATAGTTTTGTTTGTTTATTTTGAATTCAGCCTTGGCCTTGTTTCTAAGCTGTTGATAGTATTGTCTGGAGCTAGGGGTTTTGTCAGTTTTCCAGATTTTCCAGGCTTTATCTCTAGCTTTTAGTAAGGCTCTGGTGTCCCTATTTAGCCAGGGTGCATAGTTGGCTTTAACTCTAATCTTTCTGCTGAGAGCTAGACTGTTAAGGATGTTAGAGAAGGTAGTATTGAAGTAGTCTACTGCCTGGTCTAACCCAAGTGTCCGTAGTGGTTCCCAGTTGCAGTGGCTTAGGACAGTATTTAGGTATCGTGGGGTAAGGTTACGGTCATCTCGTACAAATTTGTAGACTACTGGTTTGGGGTGATTGGAGTGTTTCTGGAGTAGGAAGGTGGGGAGATGATCACTTAAGTCATCTGGGAGACGGCCTACTGTATAGTTTTGTTTGGGATAGTTGGTTAGAGTCCAGTCCAGTATGGATTCTCTCCTTGTTTTCTCATCTATTCTAGTTGGTTCTTTAATTAGTTGAGAGAACCCATATAGATTGATATGATTAGAGGGGCTTCTGGAGTTACAGGCTGCCCAGTCAGTGTTAAGGTCTCCTAGTAGGATTGTTTCCTGAGGTAGATTGTCCTTTGTCCAGTGTAGGATGTCTTCTATTATGAGCGAGTTGTTGCCTGGAGGTATGTAGCAGCATATTATTTTGATCTTCTTGGTGTTTCTTATGGACAGGACAGAAAATAGGACTTCAGCATTTTGAAAAGTGGGTGGTGTGGTGTGCAGGAGCTGGAGGTTAAGGGTGTTTTTAAAGAGAATGGCTACTCCTCCTCCTTTCTTGTTTGTTCTATCAGATCTAAGTGTATTATACCCTGGGGGAAGAAAGTCTTCATCTTGGATACTGGGTTTAAGCCAGGTTTCTGTAATGGCGAGTATATCAGGGTTGTAGTGGGCTATGAATGCATGTAGGTCTGTTAGCTTGTTGGTGATGCTTCTTATGTTGAGATTTAGGATTAGCAGGGCAGATGTTTGTCTACCTGAGAGGGGACCTGGATTTGGGTGAATGTCACCAGAGGATAGCAGAATTTGTAGGAGTGTCAGTATGTGTTTTTTAATATTAATTGTTTGCGAGCTTGGTCTATGAGAGTTTTTCTTAGTGTGATGAGATGGTGTAATTTTTGTTAGTGAGTAATATGTAGTTGTAAGATTTATGATTGTAGGGCAGATGTAGAAGTCTGAGTGGGTTTGAGAGGGTGGGCTAGTGTGGGTAGTGTGATAGTAGTTGTGCAGCGGTAGGTCTGTTTGTAAGGAAGTTAGGAAGGTTAGCGATAGTAGAGCTAGTGATAGGGATGTGAGTGTGGGTAACATGATACTACTTTGAGTGAGAAGTACAACTATGATTCCTGGTTGGTTGTGTGTGAGGGTAGAGTTGTATTGTCTGGGAATGTGTGTTGGGAGTGGGATCAGTGTGGGATGTAATTGGATTAGGGGTGGGGGGAGGTAGGATGATTGGGTTGGGCTAGTTGTTAGGGAATTAGGGGTTGGACTACTGGTCAGGTGATTAGGGGTTAGAATAAATGTAGAAGTAGTGGGGGCGGGTGGAAATAGGGGGCATGGAAGGGAACGGAGCAAGCCCGAGTGCAGCGAGGGCGAGCAAAGCGGGTTAACACTGACTCTAAGTGTTTCTTTAGGCTTTGGTAGGTATGTAGTGTTAGCTTAAATTGTAATATGTTAAACTGAAGTTTTAACTGTAATTTAAACTGTATGTTTGCACTAAGTTATAGACTATGTTATGGGCACAGAGTATAATTTTCTGACATTCTTAAAAGGATATAGAATAAAAGCTGGGGTTAGTTACAGATGAAACAGGAGAGGAAATGAAATGCTATTTTATAGATCTGAGTATTTCTCAAAACAAAATTGACTTTTGTTGGGGGGGGGCTCTAACTGGAGAGCAATATACAGCTGTTTAGTCCTGGTGATGTACTCATCAGTACAGAGGTTTGACTAAGGAACTATACAGCAGAAATGTACTAATACACTCACTAACATTTGTTTAAGTTAATGCAGGTAAGGTATTTTGCTGTCTAGACACTTGGAAGTTAAGCACCTACATTAGTATTTAGTCTCTTTAGTTGCCAGACACGTGTCTGTGGGTGCTCAGTGCTCAAGAGAAAAAAAATGAAATTTCCACTGCTTGATATGGGGGGCAGAGACCTGCTTGACCTGCAGGATGGCTTGGATTACCGAAAGAAAAATAGAAGAAAAATGTAAGAGAATATTAGATTAAGGCAGCACATACTGTGTGACCAGTCAGATTGGATTTTTGTTTAGCAATAGTCAATAACAAAAACATCAGGCAATGGTTATTCCTGCTTCAGCACCTGATAACATAAAATATTTTCTTATGGCAACATACAAAAATAAAATGTAAATATATAAGGCAGTCCTCTACTAAATTAAACAAGATACACTTTCAATATATTTAAAAAACTAGTCAATGCAGTTAGACAGAGCAGTGAAATGCAACATGTGAAATAGCCCTTCTGGCTCTATAACAGTAAACAAGAAAAACAGAACATATCTAGGTGCATATGTGACAGCAGTTCATTAAGCAGAATTATCTAAAGGCATCCTGCAGTGTTAAAAATAACAGAAACATATAGTATAAGCTGTTGTACTAAAGAATTATGAATTAAACCACAATGTACAGCATACCTTGAATGCAAAAACTTACAGTAGGATGATTACACACCAAGGGAATCAAACAGCTGCTGTTGGATTTGAAACAAAAAAAACAAAATGTCACCCTGGGTTTAAATTACCTCAGGCTATCCAATACAGAACAAGAGCTGGAGGAAGGAGGGGTAAAGACTACAGGGAAGGAGAAGGATATATATATATATATATATATATATATATATATATATGGGTCACCTTCAGATGCCCGACAACGCGTTTCGCCGACACGGAATCTGACGGGACGAAAACACCGACAACGCAGATGACCGACAAGGTGAGAACCCGACGGACTCGGTAAGTGTGCGATAGAGTGAGGGATTTAGTGTTAGGGAGCGGACAGGTAAGTGTGCGATAATGAGGGACTGTGGGTTTAGGGGTGGGTTAAGTGAGTTAGGGTTAGGGTGCAGGTAGGGTGTGTGTGCGATAGTGAGGGACTGTGGGTTTAGGGGTGGGTTAAGTGAGTTAGGGTTAGGGTGCAGGTAGGGTGAGTGTGCGGTAGTGTCGGACCTTGGGGTTAGGGGTGGGTAAGTGAGTTAGGGTTAGGGTGCAGGTAGGGTAAGTGTGCGGTAGTGTCAGACCTTAGGGTTAGGGTTTGGGTTAGGGATAGTGGATATGTTATGTAGTGTACTGTGTTGTTTACGTGTAGTGTGTTGGTGTAATGGTTTTCGGTGTTTTGCGTTGTCGGTCTTTTGGTGTCGGTGATTTGTGTGTCGGCGAAATGCGATTTCGGGCATCTGAAGGTGATCCATATATATATATATATATATATATATATATATATATATATATATATATATATATATATATATATATATATATATATATATATATCATAGATATACAGCTATGATAGGAAACAGCACACAAGAATGATGTATGTTCACAGGCTATGCCAATGGAGGTGAGGAGCCCAAGCAAGAAATATGAAACACGTAGCATGACCTTCCACCCCCCCCCCAGCCAGACACAGAAAACATACACACAAACAATGTAAAGAGTCCACTGTTCCCCAGACCACAGGCAGGATACAACTGGGGGGGTACACAGTGCACCCGTGAATTCTAATCTTGGAACACAGACTGGATCGTCCCTTGCGGGACACCCCAAAAATTGCCAAGACCAAAAGAAGGTGATAGACCGGCCATTCTGACTGTGGTGTATACATACTCGGAATACAAGGGTGGGAAACCCTGATGACCCATGGGCCAAGACAATTGTATGAAATGGGTCCCGTGAAGTGGAGAGTGGGCAGCGTGTAGTGGTGTGTCCAGAACAGACTGGGACCCAGAGTAAGGATGGGTGCTGTTGAGGAGGTGCGGGTGGGGGAACTATGTCTAGCTACTTAAGGGTCTAGGTGTGCAGGTGTTGGCTGATGTGGGCCTATATGGACAACCCTATGGATGTAAACGAATGTGTTCATTTGGCAGAGGCATCACCCAATGAGCAGCCACACCCACTACGAGTTTCACTGCAGCAAAGTGTAATCTATATGGCAAGGAACAGAATAACCAGATGTAGACGTATATATGTAGAGGTATGTATGTGTATATCTACCCATAGCGACATAGAGATAAGCCTCTCCCTCTCCGTAGTAAAAATGTATACATACAGAGACAGAATACAGATACATACCCACATATAAATATATACATATGCAGACACCCATAGACCCATATGTTGTGGGATATATATATATATATATATATATATATATATAGACAGCAATATATAAATATACATGTATGCATACATATACAGATATATCTGTATACAGTAATGTAAATATATATATATATATATATATATATATATATATATATATATATATATGTGTGACTGTAAATATACACATGTATATAGCTAAGATATGATACAGCAGTTATGAGTAACATATGTTCACAGGCTATGCGTATGAGGGTGAGGGGTCCAATAAACAACATGTAACACGTAGCATCAACCCCCCCCCCCCAGCTAGGCCGGTGAGACATACAGACACACAATAAAGGTAAACACACCACTGCTTCCCAGATCACTGGCAGGATACTACCAGCGGGAGAGACCTGCCAGGTCTATTCTTGAAACATAGACATCGATGTCCCTTGTGGGACACCAAAAATTAATGATCAGAGGCAGTCCCAGTAATGACTTATCAAACCAGCCTGTAGATGTACATGGACCAGTAGGTTGTGCAAGCCTGATAACCCATGGGTTGACACAACGTACATGTGTCCCGACACAGGGAGAGTGGGCAGTGTGTAGTGGTGTGTTTATACCCCACCTGCACCCACAGTAAGGATGAGTGCTGTAGAGGAGTGGCAGGTGGGGGAACTATGGGTATGCAAGTATGGGCCTAGGCATGCAGGTGTTGGCTGGCAAAGTCGTATTAGGACCGCCCCAGGGATGTAAGTAATATTCCGAAATGGGCATAGCTGACGCCCATACCTCTCAACCCCTAAGAGCACATCCACTAGACAGGACATAAACCATTGGGGGAACAAATAGGGACCATACCTCTAAACTGTCCCCAATTTCAAGGGATGTCCCAGATTTCGACTCAGTTTCTAACTCTGCCCCACTTAATCCCTCCTAAAACTAGTGACATTTGGAGGAAAGGTGGTGAATTACACGTAATGAATAACGGCAACAATTAAGAGTTATAAACATCATTTACCCCAGAAAATGTGTATGAATTCATATGCTCTGAGTCTGTCAATGTGTCAGGTTAATAGTACCAATAATTGAAATGTGTCCTTGATGTTGTTATGCCATGTCCCTGATTCAGTTTGTATATTCCCCCAATCGTATGAGAGGTCTGATAGGGACAGAAAGCACATATTCCACTGACAACCTTAGAAAGATGATAGAATATTAGGTATGCATTAGCATGACTCAGCTGAAGGATGCAAAGAATAATGTAATTGATAAAACAATAGCATACTATATGTTGCTTTAAAATAATCACACAAAATACAATAAACGAATATATATATAAAACCCTATGTTATACTAAAAATGTTAGCTGTATCATAGGAACACCACAAAGACATACGTAATATGCATAGGTGATCTGAAATAACCCAAACATGAAAAATAACACAGTTGTCCCACAAATTGGAATGCTATTAATAATAAGGCTGTTAGTATATAATCAAATAAATACCAATACATTATAATTTATAAGACCTAAATTTCAGCTCTGATTTAATGCTAACATGATCATTAAGCCCAGGTGGAACAGTAGCATTTAACTCTAACTGCCATCTAGCTTCAACCCTAAGGAGTTGATTGGTCCAATCACCCCCTCTGATATCTTTACCTATTACTTCCAAAATACCGAACTGAAAAAAGTGTTCAGGAAAAGATTTAATATGCTTAAATAATGCATTCTTTTCATCATGTTTAGAAATATTGTATAGGTGCTCATAAATTCTTCTACATAGCTTCCTTTCCGTCTTTCCCACGTAATAATGCTGGCAGGACTGGCATACTGCTAGATACACAACTCCAGAAGTATTACATGTTCCTATCCTAAACCTGACTTCAATATTATAAGGACCCAAGACCACCGAAGGGGTACAAATAATGTGTTTGCAATACTCACAGGCACCACACTTTGTAGTCCCCCTATTATTAACTTTCTTTGTCTGTCCATGATTATCAAATAGACTTTTTAAATTCCTGTTTACCTTGTAGGTGAAAGAGGGTTTATTACCAACACATGTCCATAAATCCTGATTACACTTGAACATATTCCAGTTATTGCTAATAGTATTTTTAACAAAAGCTGAAGTTTCCCCCTCGATCAACACCATAGATTTTGTATAATCTAACCTATTATTATTTGCTACTACAGGGGTAGTGTCAGTGGTACCAAGTAGTGGTTTAAATCTGGAACCCCATTCATTAACCACTTGTTCCTTAATAACTTTTACAAACTTTAAAGGGTAACCCCTTGCTCTAAACATATCCATCAATTTATCTGTTTCAAAAATAACAGAATTAATGCCAGAACACATTCTTACTACTCGAACCATTTGGCCCTTCACAATATTTCTCTTAACATAATAGGGATGACAACTAGGAAAAAGCCAAATAGTCATTAGAAAATGTCAGTTTTCTATATATGCAAGACTGAAAACACCCCTTATCTAAATCTTTGTACAAGAATACATCTAAATAATTGATATTAGAAAGTCTGAATGAACCAGTAAATTTGAAATACTCACATTTATCATTTAAAAACTCCATAAATAGTTTGTGATAACCATCTTTCTTCCATAAAATAAATAAATCATCTAAGAATCTAAGATAAACCAACCATTTATCTGAAAAATTACTCTGAAAAATAAAATTACTTTCCCACTTATACATAACTAAGTTAGCAAAAAGAGGGGCATAGCTATTTCCCATGGCTACTCCAACAACTTGCCTAAAAAATTCCCCTTCAGACATAAAGAAATTGTTTTTTAAAATTATTTCCATCAAAACCATAATGAAATTAATCATAGTGTTACCAAGGTCTGTCTTTTCCAACAATGCCTCATGGAAGAATTCTAAGCCCTTCTCATGGGGGATGGAGGTAAATAAATCTACCACAGCAATAGTGGAAAAACACACTTCATTCTCATAATAATCATTCTTAATTCTTTTTAAAAAATCCCAGGAATCAATCAAAATATGGTCGATGGGAACCAAACTTTTCCTAACAACTCGATCCACAAAAACCCCTAAAGGGTAAGTGGCACTGTTATTACCAGCAACAATTAAACAGTAAGTTGTATCTCTCATGTTTTTATGTGTCTTGGGAATCCCAAAGGCAATAGGGATAGTAGGTAGTTCAGTGTATAAAAAATTATATATTTCTTCATTAATAGCATCTTGAAATAAAGAATCTTCTAATAATAACCTAATCTTCCTGTGTGATATATTTATTTCGTTTCTTGACACATTCGAACCTAGTTTCGTCCTGCAACATGCTAAAAATTTTGTTGTTATAATCTACCTTATTAACAATGGTCATGCCGCCCCCCCCCCCCTGTCAGGTTTCCTAAACCTTAAATTGTCATTGCTTCTCAGCTGTTCCAAAACTAACTTCTCAGTCCTGGTTAAATTAAAATATTTAATTTTGTGAGTCCTCAATTTTTGGTATATCTCATGACTACATACTTTTTCAAAAGTATTTAATAAAGGATGCAGGGGGGGGGTTAAAACAACTCTTCTTTCTCAAACAAGCATTTGTCCCATCTCACAAGGAGAATTCTTATATAAAAAAACTCAAATTTAGTTTCCTTACAAAGACCACAGTCAAATGGAGGCAAGTACAAAACACACACTCACCAATTCACAAGCACCAGTGGAGGAAATAAGGCCCAAGTCTTTTCTTTTTTCTTCACTTTAATGTAAATCCAAAAAACGACAAGTAACTCCAGCACCACAAAGAAACCAATGTCACTAAAACCTTAAAGCACATAAACGCTATGTCTCCACACTTGCGTTTTCGTTTACTCCACTTCCTCGGATGTGAATGAATAATTATGACAAATACAAACTACTTTATATATACTCACTCATTGACTTAATTAATTAAATATACTTAATTACATAATTATATAATTATCATTTCTCCACATCAGTTCCTACCAAGTACAACTTGAAAGCATGCAAATCTTCACATAAATAACTTTAAAAACATTCTTACTTAAAAACATTATTATATTAAAATAAAATACATTTCAAAATCTGTTTATTGTTGTATAATACCTTAATTATATTATATAATAAATAAATAAATAACACCCACTTTTATACTTCATTGAGAAATGCATTAAATAAAATGAAATGTAACAGCACCATCTAGTGGTGGAAATAACATATTTTATCTTAAAAATTATCATAAAAGCATACAAGTATTTTGAACTGTTATACTATACAATTTTGCGAAACATACATACTCACATACTATAGGTTGAATAAACTACCAGAAAAAACACTTTAAGTTGCAAACATTTCATATTGTGAAATCAAAACGTCTCACAGTTCACTTATAGTTTTGCTGCCCTCATTTTCAAAACTGGGGCCAGCGACACAGTATTATTGAGGCCAGGTGGTTTACTGGACTCTAAGTGAAGTTGCCATAAAAGCTCCTTGTACTCAATTGTGGCCTCCCAAGGTCCACCTCTTATATCTTTTGTTACTACTTTCAAAACAAAGAAGGAGAAAGTGGCTTCCACACATTTCATTTTATGTCTGTAGAGAGCATTATTAATACTATTGATCTTGATGTCATAGTTGTGCTCATGTATTCTGTTTCTTAATTTTCTCTCTGACTTACCGACATAAAATGCATCACATTCTCTACACAAGGCCAAGTAGACTATTCCACTAGTCTGACAATTTTCATATTGTCTACTTTGAATCACAATGTCCCTGCTACTAATATAGATCGTATCCTTGGCACATATATATGGACATTGAGAGCAACTTCCACATTTATATGTGCCCACTCTCCCCTTCTTCACTCTAGTACTTTTTGATTTATCCTCAAAAAAAATGTTGAGACTTTTACCTTTCCTGTAAGTACATTTTAGGGGGTATTCGAACAGGCAACTCAAATCAGAGATTTCCCCAAATTTTTGCCATTCACTTTCTAACAAATTTCTAATTTTGGTTGCTTCACCACTATAGTCCAATACAAAGTTATTATTCCCCTCATACTGACCATTTTTAACTTTGTCCTTTTGCCAACCCTCCCTCCCTAAAATAGGCTGAAATTTATCAACCCTACCTTTCGTAACCTCATCCTCAATTTCCTGTATTAATTTGTTGGGGTAGCCTCTAACTAAAAACATATTATGCAACCTTTTGCATTCTTCCCTAAAATCTTCTTGTCTGGAAGTCATTCTGCTACCCCTCACAAATTGGCCTTTTATTATGCCTTTCTTTTGATAGTGAGGATGAGCACTATTATATGCTAAAAATGAATTAGAATAACTTTCTTTCCTGTACACTTTAGAAAAATATTAATTCTCACCTTTTCCTACAAAAATGTCCAAATATTTTAGGCTTTCCTTATCCTTTACATAAGTGAAAGTGAGAAAGTTAGTAGTTTGAGAAATATACTCAAAAAAAGATGTAAACTCTACATCAGTACTCACCCATAAAAACACATATCATCTAGGAAGCATTTGTAGAGCTTCCAACAATGTTTGTATTGAGAATTTAAAATATATTTATTTTCCCAGGTTGACAAAATAATGTTTGCATAAATAGGGGCGCATCTCGCACCCATTGCTACCCCCTTAACTTGCTTAAAAAATTCTCCTTCATAATGCAGAAAATTATTGTTCAAGACCAACTCCATTAGTGTCAAAACCAAACAAAAATCATTGTGTGAAAATTTACCATAATTAATCAGGGCCTCTTCAAACCACTCTAACCCATCCTTATAAGGGATAGAGGAAAAAAGGTCTACAATATCCATTGTGATGAAGGTTATATTCTTGTCAAACAATTCCATCTTTAAATTCTGCAATAAATCCCAAGAATCCTTCACTATACCTGCCCCCTCATTCAGTACTTCTTTTAACTTTTGTTCCAGCCATTTGGCTATAGGTGCTGTGATAGGGCCTTCTGATGATACTATCGGCCTCATAGGTGGGTTGGTTACATTCTTGTGAATCTTTGGTAGCCCAAATATATTCAGTACTTTGGGTTTATCCACATATAAATATCTGTATGTGCTCACATCAATTACCCCATCTAATAATAAATCATTTAGTGCAACAAAGATTTTTTTTATTGCCAATATTAATTTCGTTTAATGATGATCTCGTATAACTCTCCTCATTTTCCAACACCTCCAACATTTTGGCTTCATAATATACCTGATCCATAATAATGGTTCCACCACCTTTGTCTGGTTTGAGTATTCTAATACTTGGGTCTTTTGATAGCTTCTGCAATAGTTCATTTTCTTCTTTGGTTAAGTTAGACCCTACCCAATTCTTGGATAGCTCCCCCTTAATTTTCTTCTCCATCATTACTTCAAAATTTCTTAACTGTTGGTTTAAAGGGGGATTAAAAATACTTTTTTGGATTTACATTAAAGTGAAGAAAAAAGAAAAGACTTGGGCCTTATTTCCTCCACTGGTGCTTGTGAATTTGTTTCCTTACAAAGAGCTTTAACTCAGTTAGTGTATGACTAATATTAACTTTTTTAGAAGGTACAAATTTAATTCCTTTCATAAATAAATGAAACATATCTTCATTAATATTAATCCCTGCATAGTTGAAAATCCTAAAACCTTCATATGTATAAAGCAAACCATCTAATTCGGATGTAATACCATTAGAAGCTGCTTGTTCTAGTACCACGTCACTAACTACGACTGGGGATAACTGTTCTTTTTCTAACTCGTTTGTCCCCTGTAGCTGTTTTTTCTCACCCCTCCCCCTTGAGCACCTAAAAAAACTTGTTCATCCCTATAACTATTTTTATGTAGTAACCGAGCAGATCTTCTTAAAGGGGGAAATTCAGCATCATATTCATTATTTACCAAACCCTGCCTTTCCATATGCATAGGGACTCTTGACATACCGTCACCGGTCTGGGTACTCACAACTGTGTTCTCTTCACAATATGATTTGGGTAAGGGATAAGCAATATTGTGTTTATATTCATAATCATCCCTAAGCAATTTCTTCTTTTTCCTTTCTATGTTTAAGCCTACATCATATTCAACTTTGTCAAAAATATTGTTATATCTAAAATTAATTCTGTTAAAATTAGCATAATTCAAAATATAATTGTTAACTTCACTACACTGGTAAAGCAATGTAGAGGCTAACTGAATGTAAGAAACTGTAACCAGAGGTTAGCATTGCTTAGCACCATGCAAACCTAAGCACACCTGCTCACAACTGCTTTAATGTGCCTTAATCACACCGTATCCAATGGCCTTGTTCTGCCCAGCAACAAAATAAACGGCCTCTGCAAGGCTCAAAACCAGGACCCTGCACACACAGTTATTGTGATTTACCACTAAGCCATGTCAGATATACAGACATTGGACCTTATCACAAACATATCATCCAGAGCAGTCATTCAACAGTATAGGAAATGTATTCCATCATGTAGATGTATGTGTGAGTGTTTATGTCCAGCATATAGATACATACATATATATATATATATATATATATATATATATATATATATATATATATATATATATATATATATATATATATATATATATATATATATCTATATATGTATCAGGAACATCCCATGTGACAAGAAAGCATTACAAAGGAATGAAAAGGGACACACCAGCAACGCCTGTATTATGTAGTGGTGTCATCCTATATAATATCAGGACTCCCTCAGACAGACATGTGTCAGTCATACACAGAGACATTTGTACATTGGCCATATACATCAGTCTGTGCATGTTATTTACACTAACACAACAGTTCCTGTCCCATCATTATGTGAGAATAGTACTCTTGCAAGGTGCTGTGTGTGACATCATCATCATGATAAAGGTACATGGGGTAATCATAGAGGGACTGGTAGTGTTGTGTGTACAATGGGGTTTTCTGCATCACGTGTACCTGGAACATTTAGGAGTCATGTGCATACTAGGATCGTGCGCCTGGGAGACAGGGGTGAGGACAACTGGAGTATGTTGTGATGCATATTAAAAGGGTTACATGTGCCCAGTGGACAAGTGTGTGATATGGACAGCTTTGTATGGGGCAAATGTTGTTCTAGGAACTGAATGGCCTTTTGTTTCAGTAGGGCGAGAGTGGGATGTGGGGGAAGTAGAGTAGGTATGTTCGTGGAGGATAGGTAGGGTAGGATGACAGACAAGACAGCATACAGGGCCGGTATATGACACATGTGGGGGGATACACCTCGGACAGGGAGGGGTGTTCAGCATTCACAAGCCCATGAGCCCCCAGAGTGAAACAGTGGGAAAGAGGTCCCCAGCCATGGGCAGCCACCACTGCACCAGAACAGCTGCAAAGGTGGCAGTGCTGGGGCCTGTCTAGGATGGGCAGCCTCACCCTGTAAATGTGACACTCTGCCCTTGAGCTGGTGTATCTGGCCTTGAAACCTTTTATTGAGCCCCCTACACACCACGTCCAGGACTGTACGACAGCGGACATGTCCCTGTCTGCACCTGCTCCCAGGGGGACAAGCCCCATCCTCAGTGGCGCTACCAACAGAAGGCAGTGCAGAGCCATCAGAGGTGGAGGTCCAAGGCTGGGCCCCAGATGTTCTGGTGCCCGGTGCCATGGCCAGCTGAAGTGGGACATGAGGTTCTGCCGGGACCTCCAAACCCATACATCCTATGGTGTTGTTTAAATACAGATATGGCTTAGTAATAGTCAACAGCATTCAGGATTACTTACAACAGCATGCATAGATATGACCATCAACCCAACACAACAGATGGTATACATTTGCAGAGAGAGCATAACATATGCATATATACTGCATGACATCTGTACAATGTGTAGAAGACTTGTGACTGCAGCTATGAACAGTGGCCCATTATTGGCATGTCACTGAGAACCCCAGACAGTGTCTGTCATACCACTGTTTCATGTGACATATGTTCAGTCAGGGATGCGATGGCAGTAACTCATCACTATCACCATGTACTGGCTGCAGTCCTCACACTATGCTCCTGCTGTTCACAGATGTGTGTTCAATGAGTAACGGACAATGTGAGTCAACCAGACAATTTTATTAGCAGCATCCAGAACATAAAACACACGTTAACCCAGGTTTCGTCCTTGTAATAAAGACTTCTTCAGAACAATGAATGAAATCCAGTTCACATTTAAATAACCCACTATACATCACTAATTTATGTCATTATTCGATAAATACTAAATTGAACAATTATCAATTACAATTAACTAAAAGGGGCCACACTGCATCACATTGAATAAAAATATATATGAACATATAAACTTGATTTGTGTATGTTGAATGAATTGAATCCACAAGTATAATATATGTAAAAAAAAAAAAAAAAAAAAATATATATATATATATATATATATATATATATATATATATATATAAACTTATATCATAATTAATTTTGCACTGTTATGCAAATCACTTCAGGCCTAAATGCTTTTAACCGTACTGGGTACAGTATCCTAATACATTATATACACTAATTTTTTAAAAAATATGGCTAAATAAGATGTTGAATCAATAAAAATACATAAATGTACACAATAAAATTCATCCTAAAATATGCCTTAATTTTAAAATGGGGCTATACTAATGTATTCATTAATACCAGGACTCATTTGAGTGTTTAACCTTAACTGCCACTTTATTTCACATACATCAAGGTGAACATCTAATACCTTGCCTTGTAAGTCTTGTTTCACCTGCTGAATAATGAAGACAAAAAACAAAAAACAGGTCGTCTCTCCACGATGTGAATAATCAATACTTTCCAGTAAAATCCATAAAAAATTCTTTATTGACATAAAAGAGAGAATGAGCGCTTTCGCGTAGACACCTCTACGCTTCTTCAGATATAAAACAGTGAAAATCCATTTCATTTAAATACAAAAAGAGGCGGGAAATTGAACAATTGAAATGTCTATTATTCAATTACACTAACAATTGTCGTGAGACGTTATTAATATACTATATGACTATGTAACTATGATTCATATTTTAACCTAAACTAAAGAAATATATGTATCACTCTAAAATAACAAACACAACCCTCTGATGGAACATTCATTTCAAATACTAAATATGTCTGTCCACTAAAATCTCATTAAGTTGTTACCTAGGAGACATCGTCATAAATAAAGTGTTCAGATTACTGTTTCGGAGATAAAGAAAAACAACAGTAAAACACTGTCAAATATAACCATTTGCCGATTAACATGAACGATAGACATTATTAATCATTGTTGATCAGAGGCATATCAAACCATGTGCCTAAAACATATCACTGGATTTTGGTGACAAATTATAAAAAATATATATACAATACTCATTTCACCAGTAAGGTGAATACACCAATCACAACTCAGTAAATTATCAATAGACGCAAAACTGCACTAACTTGCCTGCATCTATGGGAATGTAAAGATCAAGGTCTCCTGTTTTCCAAAACTGGTTTTACTGTAATGAAGCTATTTATTCCAGGAGCTAGGTGGGCCCTCAACCTTAATATCCAACTAAGCTCAATATTAGCAAGGCGGTTCATATTATCACCACCCCTCTCACTTGCCACCACAATTTGTAAGACCCTAAAACAAAAACTATGACTACTATTATCCATGACATGCTTGGCAAGGGCATTGACTTCATCGCCTTTCCTTATATCATAAATGTGGTTATAGATTCTGTCTTTCAATCTCCTGGTGGTAAGACCCACATAAATCAAGTTTTTTGAGTCACAGGTTGCATAAAAGTACTATAATATATGTAAAAAAAAAAAAAAAAAAAAAAAAAAAAAAAATATATATATATATATATATATATATATATATATATATATATATAAACTTATATCATAATTAATTTTGCACTGCTATGCAAATCACTTCAGGCCTAAATGCTTTTAACCGTACTGGGTACAGTATCCTAATACATTATATACACTAATTTTTAAAAAAATATGGCTAAATAAGATGTTGAATCAATAAAAATACATAAATGTACACAATAAAATTCATCCTAAAATATGCCTTAATTTTAAAATAGGGGCTATACTAATGTATTCATTAATACCAGGACTCATTTGAGTGTTTAACCTTAACTGCCACTTTATTTCACATACATCAAGGTGAACATCTAATACCTTGCCTTGTAAGTCTTGTTTCACCTGCTGAATAATACAAAACTTAAATTCATGGTCTACATTGCCTAAAATATGTCTAGCCAATGCACTAGTGGCTTTTCCATGTTTTATATCTAGTACATGCTCCCTAATTCTCTCTCTAACATGTCTAGATGTTCTTCCCACATAAAAGGCGGGACATTTTTGGCATTGTGCAATATAGACCACATTTTTTGTGTAACAATTAAAATGTCCTGAAAGGTGAACCATTATATGGTTAACTTTTATACAATCCTTTGTGACCATAATAAACTTTACATGTACTACACCTTCCACATTTAAAGTTACCAAATTATCTTCCTACGATGTCAATTTTAAGCTCTGACTCTCTCTTTAAGATTTGTTTGAAAGTTTGATCTTTGTGAAAAACAAACTTAGGGACCCCCCCCATTTTTATATATACATGTTTGTCTAATAACAAAAAAACCCAATTTTTTCTCAACCATCACTATAAACTATTCCACATCTTGATTGTATGTGATAACAAATATCAAATTCTCAGTATGATTAAATTTACTCATATTTACATCATTTTTTAATTTAATATATTGATTGTTATTAAGTATAGCCTGATAAAAATCTATCTTCCTTTTATGTACAACTTCTTTTTTAATATTATTACACAATTCATCTGGGTAACCCTTTTTCTTACATAGTGATCATAAAATCTAACTCCTGTATAAATGCATCACTATCACTCACCATTCTCGCTGCTCCTACCATTTACAATGGCTCTTTTTTGATGGTAGGGGTGCCCACTATAAAAATCCAAATATGAATTGGAAAATGTGCTTTTTCTAAAAATTTCAGACCTGAAACAATTTTTGACCCTATCAATAGTTAAAATAACATCCAAATATGAGATACTCTCCTTGCTGAAATTGTGTGTAAATTTAAAAAATATCAACAGTATTAACATAACTAATGAATGCATCAAGTGTTTCATAACCACCCTCCCATACGATAAAAATATCATCCAAATAACGTATATATCGTGCAATATAATCTTTGTAGATGGATGTGAAAACATATTCCTGTTCCCAATATGCCATGATATAATTTGCATATATGGGGGGCACATGCTGCCCCCATAGCTACTCCTGTTACTTGTTTAAAAAAATGACCATCAAAATAAATATAATTGTTTCGTAAAACAACCTCCATGAGTGTTATAAAAACATTCACTTAATCCTGATCAAACAGCTTAGTTTTATTTAATTGAGTTTCTAACCAGACCAACCCTATATCATGAGGAATGACAGTGAATAAATTACATACATCAATAGTTAAAAACATAGTGTCATCATTAATCTTTAACCCTCTTATTTTGTCCAAGAAGCTCCATGAATCTTTAGTTATGTATTCAAATACTTTAAGGCCCTTTTGCATATGTTGATCTAAAAATTGACTAATAATGTATATTTTGCTTCTTTTCCCATTCACTATCGGTCTAAATTGAATGTTATTAAGACCTTTATGTAGTTTTGGAACCCCAAACATACTACTTACTACTGGAAAAGGATTTTTTAAATATTCATATTCTTTTTCATTAAGCTGTACTTGATATAGCATATCATCTAAAAGCAATCTATTTTTGATGACTAATGTTAATTTCATTAATACTACTCTCTATATAGCTATCACTCATCAACATATTCATAATGGCATTATTGTAATCCACCCCCTCAATTATTACTATTCCATTCCCTTTGTCAGGTTTCATAATTCGTATATCTTTTTTACTAATGTATTCAATAAGACAACCTCATCATCAGTTAAATTAGAATACCCACTTTTATAATACCTATTCATGTGTTCCCTGATATCCATTTCACATGCCTTTTCAAATAAGGCTACAGTCTGATTCATAACTGGATTAAATAGACTAGGTTTTTTCAATACTTTGTCCTGTTTGTCTACTGTACTATCAGAAAACCACATTCTAAGATTCATTTTACGAGTAAAAGTATTAAGATCAATTAACATTTCTGTAATTTTACCTTTCCGACAGGGAACAAATGTGAAACCTTTTAACAATAAATTTGCATGTTCAACATCAAAAACATACTTGGTGTAATTATATACCTTACAATCATCATAAGTGTTACAAATCACTTTTGGGTCACTCAATACATTAAATTCAGATGCACTTTCCATTTGATTCACTAGTAATTCCACTAACAGACTTATTTCATTATTCTCAGCACAATTGAAAACTTCACTATATTTACTATCAGGTGTTATTATACCATCCGTATGATAGTCACCATATGAGTTACAACCAATATACTTATTAGTATCTGTACTATATTCTGAACAACCATTCACCATAAATAAGTTGCCATTATCATATACACTTAAATTTAACAAATTGTCTGCTGGACTATTGTTAACATCATAAATCAGTTGATTAATATTGGCATTTTGAATGTTATCACATTTGTCCACAGACTCAGCATTGACAATTCTTTCAGAAAAATTGTCTAATAAATCCGCATGCAATGTAAATGCAGACAAAACACTTTGTTGTGAAACCAAAACATTGCTTTTTTGTGTCGAAAAACTCGTATGTTCCACAGTTAACAAACCTCTATCATAAACGACTGAATGAGGATCCACTTGAATGCCTATGCTGAAATCTGTGTCATCGATGTCAACATTACCTTCAAATGAAAAATTAGAAACATTGTCAAAAATAACTGCTTGATGCCATATCAGTGGCTTCCACCCCTATTTGATGTTCAGACGCACTTCCAAACTGTATGAATTCAATATCTACTCCAGCACTCAAAGAAACCCCCATCCCACCTTCATGTACCGGTGTACTCACACTCAAAAAGCTACACGAAGACATATCATTTGTAACCAGCTGAGAAACAATATACAAGTTTTTGTTAGAGTCTGTTGCATTCATATTACATGTGTCTAAAAATAGTGTATTAAAAGGGCTTACACTTTCAGTTACTGACATCAAATTTATCTTTTCCATCTTGACTTGCTGCTGTAAACTTATTTTCCATACTATGTTTTGGAATGAGCTCCCTGTTGCTGGTAAAAACTTTGTTCGCTTACTTGCTCCTTGTTTCTTATCTGTTCTGACGATCTCAGTCCATTCTCTAAAGGGCATGCCTTGCTTCGTGGTTGATTTATTCCTTCCTGTGAATGAGTCACGTCATTGTCTTCCATCCTTCTATTGGTTGAACTCTCATGGTTTCTATGACTCCCCCGATTACCTACCGAGAATGGATATGCTTTATCCGCGGCATATATGCTGGTGTCTCTCTTAATTTTATTGATTTTACGAGAAAAAATTACTTGACAATTTTGTTCTATTTTGTCAAGTATGTTAGCATAGTTAGTGATATATTGATCAAAAAGTAAGTCATTGACAATTTTCTCATTGACTGTTTCTAGTTCTACCGTCAACTGATCAATCTTAACATTATTATATTTTATCATAATGTTCATTAACGTCAACCCTGTTTGATCAAATAGTTTATGAACTTCTTTAAGCATTTGGTCATCATTTTCGGCTCCATTTGGGTACCTCCACAAACGGAGACCCTTTGGAACCAATTTAAGTTCTAAATTCCTTGTCAAATTATTATTTTCAAGCTGTATTTTCTTTAATTGGAATAGTTTAGTTTCAAATACCTTCAGCTATTCAGATAACAAAATATTTGTAGTCTCAGAATGTTGGTTATGACTATTCCCATCCTGCTGAAAATTGTAGTTAAATTGCTTCCATCTTGATATATTGTTATTCATTATATGTTCTCCTTCTTTGATGCTTTTCTCATTAGCACCATTATTACTCACTGTGACTCCTTGATTGCCAGAAATTTGTATAGGTTGAGTTAATGGCATTCCCAAGCTTCCATAAAATGAATTACGCTGACTTGGTTGCTGCTGTTTTTCCACCAGAGATTTAATTTGAGCTGTATGCTCTTGAAACTGTTCATTAATCTGTTGCAAAAGTTCTAAAATACTGGTATTAGACTCCATATTATCCAAAGAAACACGAACTCCAAAATAATAACCAATAGACAACCAAAACTGTCACGGACAATGTGAGTCAACCAGACAATTTTATTAGCAGCATCTAGAACATAAAACGCACGTTAATCCAGGTTTCTTCCTCGTAATAAAGACTTCTTCAGAACAATGAATGAATTCTAAAACTGTAATACATGGCATGTCTGCAGCCTGTCAACACTACTCAACAATATTAATCTACAATTGTCTACCTAGTATGTCCACCCTGTGCACCAGACCATATGAACATGTCCCTGCACCGATGGTGTGGATGACAGGGATGCGGCACAGGCATCATCATATGCACAGGGTGATAATGTTTACCAGAGGCCTAGGCTGTGCCATTGGATGACATCATGCGTGTGTGTTAGGGCCTGTGATATCATTGGGCATGTGTGGATGTTATGCGTGTGTGTGTTATGCGTGTGTGTTTTGAGGTGCCCTACATTTGTTTCCAGTGTGTGTGTCTGCATGCACACAGGTCTGGCATGTGGTTGACCTACACAGGGGTAATATTGACAGCTGAAGACTGTACAAGGCAGGTGTCACAGTTCACGGTGTCCAGCCACGTGACCTGCGCCTGCCAGGGGTTACACGGGCACTACCAGGCAGAGGTCCAGATTGGGTACCGTCTGATGACACATGTCCACTGGAACCGTGTCCCTGTTGGGACCATCCAGGACCACGTGAATGTGGCCTGCTGTGTCCTGGTGTGGACTGCACAGCACCAGCAGCACTGCTGCTGCTACCGCCACTATGGGAGCGGGCATGTGCAGTAGCATGTTCATGTAGACCTTCAACAGGTGATGTAGCTGGCCTATGTCCACGTGCCCAATGCACTCCCACCAGATGTTCCAGCACAGATATTCCATGCTCAAGGATTGACATGCCACAGTCAAGGACTCCCACCATGTCACCCAATCGTCTATCCAAAACATCTGCAAGAAGATGATGAGCATTTGCAAGTGCCTGGATGTTGTCAGTTAATGAACGGATAGCAGCCCTCTGAATCCTCAGACCATCTCTGTTGTGCCATTCAGCACATGCCTGTGCCTCCATTACAGCCCAAAACATGCGTCTGGTGACTCCAGCTGATGTGCTTGGTCTCGCAGGGGCATGTTGGCCAGTGGTCCTCCTACGAGCAGTGCTGGGCACATGCCTGTGTGAGACATCACCAGTCTTTTGACTGGGATCATGGTGTGCAGGCACACCTTCCATAGTCACCACACTTCCCTGTTCCATGTTACCACCCATCAACTGTCCTTCCTCTATGACCGGTGGTGATGGGGTATGTGCAGGCAGGGGAACTGTGTGTGAGGATGAGGGGGAGGCAGATGGAATGGCAACCAATGGCACAGATTCAGCCCCTGACAACCCTGCCTGTGCCTCAATCATACTATCATCATCCCTGCTAGAGTCTGTGGGGACACTAATATCAGGTGGACCACAGGAGGGCAACGCACCTACATCAACACCTGTGAGGGGAAGACAAGAACTGTACATTACAAGTTATACCAGGCACACACAGACAGAGACACACACAGGCACAGAAACAGACACAGAGACACACAGACAGAGACACACAGGCAGAGACACACAGACACACACCGATATACACGCTACATGCAGGTGATATGGCGGATGGCATTCAGCTTACACAATTATAGTTTCAGCTTAGGAAATTATAGTGGTAGTTATCATACATCCCTGAGTTACACACAACAGCATGCATGTGGTATAGCAGACAGCATGCACCTTACATAATTATAGTGGTGGTTAGCATCCATACCTGTATTTGTGTTAGTAGCCTATGCCCCATACCTGCAACACAATGCATGCACTTTGCACCATTGCACTGCACTGCCATGATGTGTGCAACATACACCACATGTTAACAGACCATTGCTGATCTTTGTACATCTGCCACTGATGCTTTGTGTTGGCCACCACCACTTTGTGTGAGGACATAAGCAGTAGGGTATGTCGACTACATACTATGTTTGCCTGAGCCCTAGCTTGCATATCTCCCCCAAAGCAGTGCATGTTTGTTCAACATTATTCCGCCTACCCCTGGGCTGAGTGTAGACATTGTGCATGTGGCTGTACACACGTTTGACATGGCTGTCCCTACTTTGCAATGGTGCTACAGACCAGCACAGGTTTAGAGTACACCGGCCTGCTGTATGGCGTATGACCTTGCCAATCACATGTAGTATGACATGTCTTCTGCTGACGTGTTGAATGACATGCATACATGTGTAACACAATGGTGTCCTTTCCAATCTACAGTACGGTAATGGTGTCCCAATGCAGGGACGTGTTATACTAACATGGGCCTTCAGCTGATGCAATGTTGTCTGTCCACCCTACAAATATGCAGGGACATACTGCACATTGAGCTGATGTGCATAGCCATTGCAGGGCATCATGTGGCTTCACAATTGCTATACAGCATGAGCTACTGACACAGTTCATAGGCATGACTATGTTCACATACAATACATATCTAATGTGGAATGTGACCCACGTCACGGAGGTGTATACACAATAAACCCTAATATGGAATGTGTGACACAGGTCACAGAAGGGTATACGGATGACACCCCTGCACATCTGCAACAATATTACTGATACCTGACAACTATGCCCACACATGGCTAACGTACAAGTACTCTTTGTCCCACATGCCATCTGTGTACCTCACACACATGAGGAGCAGGCATGACAGGGATGCCTGAAACCAGCAAGGTGAATGTACTGCATCTGTGGCTTGATGTGGATGTATGTGCATGTTGTGCAACACATGTATGTATTTGGATGCTGTATAGGTGAATGCTTCCATGTCGTGACACACTCCAGATGTTCAAGACATGTTATGTGGCAGTTTCATGCTATGTCTACATGAGCTGTACACAGGCCTGTATAATGTTTAGTGTTTCACATCTGCAATATCACCATTACACAAAGGCCATAGTTGTATTGTGTCGAGCCAATGTACAACAGGGTGTACACACATGTACATCACTTCTACTGTGTGTTTTGCTTCATGTCTCTGGCCATCCTCCACGGCCATGTGTACACATGTTCAGTCCAATGGTTGTGATGGCCATCTTATTTCACATGTCAGTGTTATCCCATATGACATACACCCATAGATGTCATATGCTCCACTGAGGACAGGGTTATGCAGACAAAGGGTGGTATGACTGGGACGTGAGACATGTTTTGCAGGATAGTTAAGCAGTGTTGCAGTCAGTCCACTACATGTCATGGACATGTCTGATAGCACATGACATTGTGTGACATTCACAGCAAGGGTATACTCCACAAGGGTGTATCCTGTGGGCCAGGAATACTCCAGCTCCAACACATTTAGTGTATCTGCACACATATGCTCTCTGTACAGTACTGTTTGTATTCCCAACATGTGTAATGATGATATGTAGTACCTGTCCCTACAGTGGAACACACCTCCACCATTGTATTCACTGTTGTCCACACATCTGGGAATGACAGTTTGGAAGGTTTAGTGTAGGTGTTTCATATAGTCTTCAACTGTTTCACATAGGTAAACAGTGTGATGCATAGCAGGTCTGCCCAATGTCCATTACTGTGTATTATGGCAGATAGCATGCAATTAATATGTTCCGTGCATTATCAAGCCTGGTAAATAATAACAATCTCACCTGACACAGGCTACTGTCACTGCAAAATGCCAGAGGTACCTAAACAGGAGTGTCACAGCAGTAGGATCATTATCCACACCTGTGTGGTAGCTACAGGGTGCAATGTCTATGCTAGCACATAAGCCAGTACAATACACTATACTATGGAGTATGCACATCTGTGCATACATAGAGTAGCAGACCATATTATGTAGCATGTGTGCATACATACCTTGCATATGATGTTACATTACATATTGTACAGTAACACATGTAACTATGTGATATATGGTTGTATTTTATGTGCAGTAATGACTTACCAGGCAACTCCAAGCTTGGTGGTTGAGAGACACCCACCTCCACAATACCAGCTAAAGCTTGTGGATGGAGGTCTGCATGTGTCCCCAGGTTGGCCAGTAGCTCCTCGGTACGTGTGAGTGGGGGCTGGGTTAGTGGCCCCACACCTGTTGCACCTTGTTCCCTGGTGATTGCATTAGCAAGCTGTTTTGCACGTCTTATCAAGCCAGTGCAGTGTCGGCACACCTGCTGATAGGTGCGATTGTGAGCGCCATCATCATTTACCCTCCTGCAGAGTTCCTCCCACAGGACATCCTGCTGCTGTGCATCCTGTGGCACATGGCTGAAGAGCATCGTGTAGTTGTTGAGGAGATATGGAATGAGGACCTCATCCTCCAAGCGGCTGTACGGCGGCAGTCTGCTATGTGACATACCTGGAAGACATAACGATGGAGACAGGTCACAGTAACATATGTATCACATTTATTAAAATTACAAATATGTCTTTGTAGATCTACATGACACTAACACCACCGACATGTATAAGTCAAACACATTTGACACCTACTGGTGATGTGATGTTATCACCATATATGTGTGTGTCATGTGATGACATTGCTCATACACCATGTGATGTTGTCTTGACGTGGGCATGTCTGTTTGCCTGTAGTGGTGTCTTTACCTATCAGCACATGCCTGGGTGTGTTCACATTAATGCAATCGACATAATGCTGTGTATATGCCACATATACAGTCATACATAGCCATAAGAGGCATGACCTGTGACCCTGCAGACTTGCAAGCATGTATGTGTTTTGCCATATACATCTACATTTCCCTGTACAACTGTGTAGCATCCTGCAATGTATTGCCTGTGTTGCACATGGGTAACACGTGGGACAATAGCTAGCCTGATGGTATTTGCAGGGTTGGATATCAACTATGGCATGTATGGTCATAGTGATCTAGTAAGCTATATGCCCTGGGCCATTTATGAGCCTAGGCAGACAGGTTACCTAGCTGTAGGCAACAGACAGGTACATTTCAGTGGCCAGTTCAGCAGTGCCATGGAGCAAATACACATGGTTACTGACATATTTGGCATTCGGTCATCACGCCATGTCACAGAGAGAGGCGATTTGCAGCTTCGCTGGACAGGGATGCATAGTATGGCAAGAGTATGTTAAGTGTATGGGACAGGGATCTGTCAGGCATGTTGTGATCCTTGTACTAGAAAGGTGGATGTCCATGACGTATGTGTTTATTTGGGATCAGGATGTGTTAAGTATAGCATGTCCAACACCTCTGGGTTGGACGTGGCTTTATTCAGGGTAGGTTGCATGGTACATAGTGCAGCTAGGGATTGTGAAGGGCAGTATAGGCCATCTACATATGGGCAATAACCCTTAAAGGAAATATGCGATCTATTATGGGTCACATGGGTGTTGAGTATGGCTGAGCAGTTATCTCTGTATTCCTGGATGGCACCCTGTCATGATTAGGGGTGCCACATATGACTACCTGTCTTTTGTGGTGATGTAACTATCAAATGGAAGTACTGTCCAAGCTGCATCCCATACACACAGTTGCCATTTTGTTGACCGCTGCCTAGGTGGTAGTTAATGGGTACAGGGTTTGTAACATAGGGGATGACAATGCGATACTTAGCTGTCAGATTGTGACCATAAGTCACACACCACACATCTGACACATTAAGGCCCTTCTGTATGTTGAATGCAGCACACAGTGAGTCGACTATTGCTCCTAGTTCATAGTCATTTGCAGACATCAATAGGCTGATGCCTTCTGTGTTAGTCTATGTGGTATAGATAATAAAGAGGGGGAGTACCAGAAATGACCCCTGTATTACTGTGGCTGGCACTGGTTTGATGTGCATGTATTCGTCAGACACCTTCTGTAGTGTGGGTTCCGCCAGCAGTCCAGTTGCCAACCACTCCTGTGACATAGGAATATACACCTAGTTTACTGAGTGTAGCTGGAACACAGTATGGGTGATGGTGTCCTACTACCTGGCAAGGTCATGATATGCAGTGTGAATCAACCCTACTGTCATCTACATCTGTACTAAGTACATCAATTACATTGACCATGGTTCATGGCTGTACAGACCAGACTCAGCAGGGTAGTTGTGCACTATGTCCCATTATCAATGGTGTCTCCCCCTTTGTGGGGTGTGATAACTGTTGCTGTGCACCATTCGGTGTGTACACAGCCTGATATGGAGCTATGATTGAACATGCTGTGTATGTGGATAGCTGAATGTTCTTGCATTTGTGTAGGATACACTGTGGGATGTTGACAGGTCCCATGAAAGCTGTACTTATGGTATTAGAGAGTGCAGCTTGTACCTGCATAGTCATTAGTACAGGGGCCCTGTAGTGTACACGGCTATATTACTAAGTGTACCTGTTGTGTGTGGTGGGAGGTGGGAGTGGGTTTAGGTTCTCCGAGACCCTATCTGGATGAATGGGTGCTATGTCTGTAGGTGCAGTACTTCCCATGCCATAGTGCTGTGCAGCACCTCAGGTCTTGTCGTTGCCATTACGATTAATGACACGGCTATAGAATGCTCTGTGCTTGGCCTCATAATATGTGGCTGATTGGTTTCACAGTAGCTTTGCATGGTTTTATATGGTGTATCTGCATCTTACTGAGGCTGACAAGAGATCACCTGCACTCATATGTTTTCACTCTTGCAACAGTTACTACCTTCTGTGGTACAGTTTAAAGCATGGTACCACCAGTTTGCCTACTTGTTTGTGTTGGGTTGACTCCTGGTTCTGTTTCAATGGTACAATCACTGCACATATGTGATTGCTTAAGGATCATTTGTGTAGGATTCAGCATTTGCACATGCATTGTCCATCTGCATGGGTGCCATGGCACTCACCACTCTGCTCTTAGGAACCATAACATTGGCAATGGAGACTAACTATGTGCAGCATACTGTTAATCCTGTTTGTGTGATTACTGTGACCCCAGGTCAGTGGGGTCAATGGAATCCAACATGCATTGAGCACAAGTGTTGGTACATGAGGAGTCTTCCCAGTTCATAATGGAATAGTTGAGAGTAGCCAATATTATGGTTCTGTCTCAGACCTAATCTACCCCATTACAGCACATTATGACAGTTGGGAAGTCCGCAGCCTGGTGGGTGATCTGTCGCAAGATGCATTTTGAATTCCACTGTGGCACAAAGGTAGTTGCTTAGCATAATGCATCTGATGTTATGCAAGTGCAATTAGTGTGGGGGTGTAAATATCCTTCAGGCATATGGACACACCTACGGCCCGTGTGTTCCAATAAAGGATAATGGGCAAAAGGTGAGGCATGTGTTATAACATGGTCATGCAGGTGTGCTCTCCAGAGCATTGAAACATGTCTCAGCCACTGCACAGATATGTCCTCCATGTTAGGGATTGACATATGTGTGTCCGTATAGTGTTTCTGACATGTATCATTGTGTATCGAGATCCACAGTTTATTGCTTGGCTGTCCCTGTAACAGCAGTGGACCCTCACATGAACCGTGCATGATGAAGGCACTATAGGGGAAGCATGAGCCCTAGGCTATATCCAGATTCCCAGGGGTGACAGGTGCAGGCCCTGTCTGGCAAAGCATCATGGTCTGTCAACCATGTTATCCCAGGACAACAGATACTGGATACCCTGCAACATGCACCACTACACTAGACAATTGTGGAATACAATCCTTTTGTCCCTGTACTGCAGTATCATTCTGGCCAATGGCAGAATGCTACCCAGGCCTTGGGACATACCTGCATGGGCTACAAGACCTGACAGTTCCTACATGTGTTTCCATGCAGTCCAGGCTACTGCATCACAGGTCTTGCACAATAACATGGAATATGCCAGAGCCATTTGTATAGTTCAAAAGGTGGTCTGAGTGTATGGGTATGTGGCTAATCATGGCAGACAGGTAGCTGACAGTATGTATGCCCTCGTATAGGTCAGTGTGTAACATAGTGCTAGAGTTTGCATTCACAAATGAGCACTGTTGGGCATGTATCCAGTCATGTGTTCAGAGGTCTGGCACAATTATGCAAACTATGTCATACAGTTTGTGTATTTCGGTGTCTGTCTCTTCCTGCTTGGGGGGGGGGTCACTTGTTTGGCCAGATACTTAGACATGTCTGTGAATGTGTGTGATTTCTGGTAGTGTGTCTGGGTCTCCTTACTGTGTTCTGGTAAGGGTATGTGTTGGTTGTGTTGATGAGCTGCTTGTGTTAACCTACACCTCATGACTGTCCAGTCCAGTCATGGCTGTAGACTGGGCTGCCTTCCAGCTTACCCATGTAGCTGCATCCCAGACAATGTCTGGGGCGTGGTGTTAGGTGGGTCTGGCAGTGTACATGGCATAGAGATTACATTCCTCCAGGATGGCCACATATACATAGCTGACATTAGGAAAGACCAGTAGCTGACTAGTGGACATGCCTGTATGAGCAGTCAATACTACAAGTACCAAGTACTGTATTTAGTTTACGTATTGCCTATGAAGATGTTTTAGACAGTGATGCTCACATGTAAATATTTGTGTTATGGACGTGACAACACTGGCTATTATGGAAACATTGTAGCTACCTTTAGCAGCAATCCTCTGCTGAGGGGCACATCACATCCTGTTAGTTGATTACAGATGATGCAAGTGTCTACAGGTCTGTTTCCTTCTCTGGGTATATACTCACATATCCACTAGGAGCATGAGCTCTGTTGGGCACAGACACTCACTCCCCAAACAGAGTCATGTATCAATAGGCTCTGATGCCACTATCAACATGATCAGGATATAATCAGATAGTGTGAGCCATCACCTATGATGAGGCTATTACACATGGGCATCTGTCTCCTACATCTTACACTCCTACTGCAGATGTTACACTGGAGTTAAAGATGATATGCAACCTGTTTCATTACCAGTGCTGTGCACTACCTTACATACAGTATGTGCAGGCTGCTGTTAGGTTGGCAATGAGAGGTTGGGCTACACAAACCTGGTAGTTCAACCAGTGTGTCTGTACTCTCAATATCCACTCTATGTAGGTGTGCACATAGCCATTTGGCCCAGCCCTGTAACAACGGTCACTGCTCATTTGCATAACATGTACACATGCATAGCTGTTATTGCTTGCAAACGATAGTAGAGAGGTGGATATTACATGTGTTATGTGCATGGATAGTTACCTGGCTCTTCCAATTATCTTTGCTATCATGCTGCTAACCTGTCAGTTGAATACTAATGCTATGTATCCTGTCATTGAGTATTGTAATTGCCAATAGATATAACTACTGTTTGCATAACATAACAGAACCGCTATGTAGAATATAATACAGATCTGCCTAGAATACTGTACATTACACAGTTATTGGCACAATATCCCACAATCCACACCATATTTGCACGGTAAGCCCACCTTTAACATGTTCATCTTACTTATACACCCATACATATGTCAACTGTTACAATATAGCGACATATACTATCCCCTGTTATAGCACATACTTGTTGGACCAATCCTGACACTGACAGTGGCTGGAAGCGAATTGGTGGATTCCAAGCCCATATCATCCCTTGTGGTGTATGTGGAGTGTGCCGTGTGGCCTACAGCAGTACACACATAGAATACTACAAGCATTACCACTGCTCAACAATACATCACTACAAGGTAGCTATTTCCACTATATGCACTGATTACACTGTAATTCTTACAGTACAGATACTACATACACAGACATACTACATGTTATACATACTGTCTTAGTAATCGGAGGTGTTATTAACTTGTGTAATACTTGTTTTCAGCTCATCTTTCAGTGTTTTGTACTGTCCTACAGGTAGATACAGATGGATTGAATGTGTGACAAGGCAACCTTTTATAGTTACAGATCAGTAACATGTGCTATCCCGATGGCCAATTGGTGTTCCTAAGTAGCTAATTACATGCACATCAGCTGCGCTGCTACTGCAGTAGCCAATACCATGACTACAGTGGAGTATAACTGAGTACTCCACTTGGGCATTGTCCCTTTGCCTTACTTGTGAGGAAGACAGTGTGGAAGTTTTGTTTGGAATCTATTGCAGCAGCTGTATGGAGACGAACAGTAATATATTGTGTGTAATGCCTAGTGGAGTTGGTCTAAATGTGAGTACTGCTGGTAGATTTCTGAACATTGCTACTTGTGCAGGGTTTGTCTGTACCTAATACTTCTGCATATGTGTTAGTCTGGCCAGGTTGTTTGACCAGCTCAAGGCTGCATAGCTATGCATGTAATGTTAGGGGGTTTACAGTATGCTTACCAGACATCTTTAGTTTGGTGTTACTGTGTATCATACTGTGCTAATAATCAGTACTCAGTAAAACTTCCTGGTGTACGAACCTTTCAACCCTCTAAAACGGGATTAGTTCATACAAACCCTGTTACATCAGCAGCTGTTCAATTGTATAACGGCAACTATTTCACATAGGGCCATGGTAGTGTGTCTGTGTCCAGGTATGTTAAGGTTTCAGCAGATGTTGTACAGTAGTTGCATAATTGGTTATGGTATGACAATATGTATTGATGTAATTATTTCAGTTGTGGGGTAGATGTTGGTGGGTGTACATAGCACATGCAGGTGTGCAGGAACCCCTTTTATACAACGCCTATATGTGTGTGGGTGTTCTTTACCTATGTGAACACCTATCCCTTAGTGGACTAATACTATGGTAATTGCAGGCTGATTCATTAAGGCACTATTAAATGCTTCCTGTATAGCATGCAGGTACTGTTAGTCCTTGAATCCTTTTGGCAATACATCAGAATGTAATAAAGATTTGCAAAATAAAAGCTGTCTGTGTAATTATGTCATGGATATTTGCAGTCAATGCAGTTGTGTTGGTGACTGTGTTCATAGAACATATTTGTAATAGTGTATTGGCATATACTCATTATATGTTATGTTCATATTGTTTGGGGGGGGGCGGAATGTGTGATTGCTATGGTCCATGTTATACTCAGATATGACCACTTCAGATGCTGTCTACAGACATGTATGTATGTGTGTGTATGTGTGTGTGTGTATATATATATATATATATATATATATATATATATATATATATATATATTATATATATATATATAAGTATATATATATATACACATTATTGCATATGTTTATCTGTACCTCCACAGATGTGCAGATGTTTTTAACCTATCTATATATCTACATATATATGTAGACCTGTATATATCGACATGTCTCTATCTCTCTCTCTCTCTCTAGATATATATATATATATATATATGAGCATACACCTTTAATTGGGTACATGGCAGGTTGTCCTATTTCAACACATTCCTCCCTTTTGTGTTTTAACCTGTCTGCATACACAACTGGGATAGGTACATCCCAGGTAGCCTAGTGTTAGGTTATTCTGAGGATGGAGTACATGATTGCGGGTTCTACTCCTGGAAGGTGTTATTATTTTACCTCTCAGAGTAGGCACTGGTAGGGAAAGTGTGAATAACACACATTTACGCAGTTGTGAGCAGGTTTGCCTGTGGTCTGTGCGACGTTAAGTAAAGGTCAAATGTGTGAAGCGCGTCTCCGTTTACCGTGTTGCAGCGCTGCTTACCATCGCGCAAACATGTGGAAACCCGCTTACAATTGCTTAAGAATGCTTTAATCCACCCGCATCCAAAAGTCCTTATTCTGACCCTAAAAATAACCTAACAGCCCTTGCAGGTCTTGAACCCAGGACCATGAACACCACAGTCAGTGATCTTACCACTAAGGCATCTGAGATATACACAAATGTTATGGTGTTTAGAATATACATTGTACTACAGACATTCCTCACTACTGAAAACAAATGTGACAATCAGTTGGTGTACATATGTCTGATACATGTTAATGTTAATATGTTTGTGAAAGTAGGTGTTGCAGTGTGACATGGCAGGGTGTAGTATGAATGAGTAAGGTTCTTGCTTTGTGTCCTTTTTATGTTGTCCCCATACTCCATGTATGCCCCTCCAGTTCACATTTTGGACATCCAACCCTGGCCCTCCTTGATGCATGATTGCATTACACATCATTCCTCCCCCACCCCAATCTTCACATACACAGCCACCACCCCTTCTATGGTGAATTAGGTTAATATTAATTGTTATAATACCAGAGTTGCATGTGTTTTGTGTACACTCCAATTCCTTTGGAGTGCTTCTGTGTCACGAAGTGTGTTCATAGATGCTTATATATATGGCTATTGATGTAACTGTATAATTAATATATATATATATATATATATACATATATATATATATAATAAAATCTATGTGCAGACATCACTGACACACACACACACACACATATATATATATATATATATATATATATATATATATATATATATATATATATTTATTTAACATTTGTTAACCGGGAAAGTCCGACTTGGAACAAAGCCAATTTTCAGCGGAGGCCCAGGGAGAAAGGCTCCAGATACATGTCTTTGTAATGTGGGAAGAAACTGGAGCACCTGGAGGAAACCCACACAAATGCAGGGAGGACATGCAGACTCCACACAGAAGGCACCCCAGCCGAGAATTGAACCAGAGAACCTCTTGTTGTGAGGTGACAATGCTACCGCTGCACCACTGCGCCGTCATGTATATTGTGTATATATTAGATATATATTTCGTATTAGTTTGTAACAATAATACATCTGTAAACTGGAATGTGTTGGTTCACAAACTACAGTACATTACAATGTACTGTACATATGTACACAAAGCCACTGTCCCATTTGTGATCATTACAGTGAAATGCATATGGTATAAGGTGTTGTCTCAGGACCATGAAACATGTGTACACCTCGGATGGCTTAGTGGTACGTCTCATGACTATAGTGTGCATTGTCCAGGGTTCGACACCTGCGATGCTTTACAAATGTTATTTACTGCAGAATAAGGCTCATTTAAGCAGTTGTAAGCATGTTTAAAAGTGTTTGTGTGAAATTATAGCAGCAGTTAAACACATTAAACAAATGTTGTAATGTATAACCTGTGCACGCAAACACGGCCACATCCACTAACTACTCCGGATATATACCTGTCAGTGACATAACATCTCACTATGTGCTGGCATGACATTACATTCTCTGTTGACTATACTCTCCTGCATACATGGGTTTATATGAGTGGTTCGAATATTATTTATACAGACGATTACTACCTATATATGCAAGCTGTACTTTTGCACATGATAAACATCCCTGCCTTTATCAGGATTGTAACCTCAAATGCACAGATACTATGCGGATGCTGTAACCATTACACTGTTGACATTACCGTTGCTTCTGCCTATTTCCTATTTAGATGAATTCTATGTATAAGCCTGGCTAAGCAAAGGGCGGGAGCCCCCAAACTCACTGAGCTTCACATATTCTTGACATAACAACATATAACAAATGTACTGTGAGACAGTACATTACATTCCTAGCTACATTAGGTATAGCCCCTTACTGACACACTTCAAGGGAAACCTTGTTGTGTGAATGGGTAACAGACTATACACCCCTGGGATCATGTGTCCCAGAACCATACAGCCAGGGGGTGGGGAGCCTGTCCAGTTTGATAGCTGCGAGACCTGTTAGGGGAATTGATGGGTGTTGAATTTCCACATTAACATGCTCTCTTTAGATCACTAAGTGTCCCTATCACCCTCCACAACCCCAGTCTTCAACAGCTTCCAGCAACTCTGCCTGGAATTGCTTCATTGACTTAGCTTGACAGAGGCTCAGTTACTTCATCAATGGTGCGGGGAAGGCCAACACACTGTTGCTTTTCTTCTAATTGCCCTTGGGCAGATAGATAGTAGGCTATCTGTAAACCTCTAACGTGCAGGCCATCACAGCCATAATATGTGAATAAACAGACCTTCAGATCACAATATACAGTGTGAACTCACCATGTAGTCAGGAAACAGTTGAGTACAGCAAGAACATACAAAACACTGATACTTAGTCCCTCCAAAAGCCTATCTTGGAAGCTAGAAGACTTGTATAAGTTTAAAGCTTTCTATTGCTTACCACTAGGTTACCTACAGGGGAGATGAAAAACAAGCACAGATGGGGAACATGCATGCAATGATACCATACTGGCCTATGTGTCAGCCTTATGCTTTGGACTACTATCCAAGGCTATTGGCACCCCCATGGTGCCTTATTTAGGAGAGTCTCAAAGGTGAATACTAGCTCCGTAAACAGCACAATAGCAGATTCAGTGAGGTTTATGCTACTTAACACCAGGGGTTGTGATCACAACATGCATGCACTCATAACACTCCTCAGGATGGACAACATCTGTGCATTAACTGAAATCTGTCTTAAGGCTCCTGAGAGCACACCAGCACTACCAGACTACAACTCATACCACACATTTCAGCCACAGAACATGGACTGATAAACATGGAGGGGCTGCATCCATATTCATCAGGGATATCTACACCTTCAGGTTAGTGAGGCAACATGATACCTCTGTGATCATCCATGTGCAGCTAACATCAGCCACAACTGCAATGTGGAATGTGGCCTGCTATGGATCACCCTCCATGACCCAGGACCTCCACTCCACCTACCTGATGACAGTGGAGGACACGACAGTCCTAACGCACACCCTGGCATTGGTCAATGTCAACTACCATACCATTAACTGGGAAATACACTCCGGTACTCACTTCCAGGACCAGCGTTTCCTGGAATGTATCACCTCATATGCCCTGTATCCCTAACGTGGGGTGGAAACTACTAGATGTGGTCATTACCAACATGAGCAACATGTGCACCACAGTGGAGGTTAACCGGTCACTGGTTAGCTCTGATCATGAACTATTCACTGTTTTCACACCCTAGCATCTCCCTCACCCACGGATAGCACAGTGTATACCTTTCCTACAGCTAAATTGACACTACTAGTGACAGGGGTGGGAGGTTTCACAGCCCCCCACACTAAGGGGAAACACTGCTCAAGATACAGACAGATTTACAAATGCAGTCTATAAGCACCTACATGGATGTATGGATTGTGCCATCGCTGATAAACCAAGACTCACTCCTCCTAGACAAGGACACTGGTCTGGTGGACCTCTGCAATAAACATGTTATACTACAGATGTAGGGCAGTGTTCCAGACACAGCAAATCCCATGAAGGGCAGACATCCGTGACCACCATTAGTATGATACGTAGGTCCCTCATGACATCATCCAAGGCTAACATCAGCAGGAAAATACGCAAGGATTTGAAAGATAACCACAAAGCCTTCTTTGGCTATGTCAAGGATCTAAGTGGTGACACATAGATTTGCACTGTGCCAGTGAAATATAGCATAAAATATGCTGACCCTATTGATATCGTCAACATCCTTGCAGATACATTCGGTGAATACTTCACTCCCTAAAGAGCCCACAACACTACTCGAAAGGTACAGTAGCCCAAATATCAGAGACACACAGGTGGAAATGGCCCTCTCTAACAGCAGAACACAGTGTCAATGGAGGCAGATGTTGACCCAGACTGCATCTTGCAAACTGTACAAGACAACCTGCCCCCCACCTAATTAAGCATTCCTACCTCAGCCTCTCCGCAGGGTACATGCCCATACAATGGTGTGTGGCAAGGGTTATTCCACTCCATCACAGAGAAATCACAACTGCCCATGGTAACTACCACCCCATAAGCCTGACTAGCCTGGTCTGCAATGGTATGGTTTGCATCCTCATGGCACTCATTAACAATGACATTGGTAACCTTCGAACACATGACCCAACCCAGGTCAGCTTGGTTGAGTGCAGTTCATGCCTACTGAACCTGTTTGAAGTGTTGCATACAGTCACCAAGATGTTAGATGACAGGGGAGGTGGGTCACACATACTACGTGGACCTCACCAAAGCTTTTGATACCATGCCCCACTCAGGTGTTATTGATAAACACACCAGCCTGTACATTCACCCATATATCACAGGTTGGGTTGCCAATGGGCTCACACACAGAACCCACATGGTACGACTAGCGGTCTCCAGGTCCAACTCTTGAACAGTCATGACTGGTGTCCCACAGGACTCAGTCCTGGGAGCCCTACTGTTTGGCATATACGTCTCAGATGTACAGACAAACACAGGTGGACTATGGCAGACCATGTTTGGCAATGACTGCAAACTGGGAGCCATGATTGATAGTCCATCTGACATGGACATCCCTCTGGGGGCCTCACAGAGAACATCACAGGGTGCCAATGACACGGCCTCCAGCCAAGTGCCACTAACTGCATGGTCATTCCATTGTGGAATTGGCACCCACATATTAACACATGAGCAGCCACTTTAATACAGATGAGGTAATGGGGTATCTGGGGATTAAGGTAGATAGTGATTTCCCCTGTGACAATCATATCTTCACAGTAGTTGGGACATCCTTCTATGTAGGCCATCTGACTATTAAAGAATTCCCATCTAGACATACTGGGGTTATAGTGCCCCTTTACTCATCACTCATCAGTCCCATCATAGGGTATAATAACCCATGTGAGATGTACCTCAGAGGACATGTCCAACAACTGGGGGGTCCACGAATGTACCTCACCAAGGGGAATACTGGCCTCCAACTTATGGCCTATGGAGCTGGACTGAATAAACCCCTGCTTTACTCAGTGGCATCTTGTTTACCCAGAGATGATCTCCACTGACCAACACAGCCACGTCAAACTCAGGCTTGATGGATATGCTCCACCTATGGGAATCCATGTCACAGTGAGCCACACACTGTAGTGAGCTGACCTTGCCACAACAATAACCAGAAGATTCTGGAGCAACAGCTTCCTGTCACAGACACTCCCCATACTTTGGAACAACATCCCTAACTACATTATACAGAGCCCTTCACTAACACTCTACAAGGGAAACCTTGAAGGGTGGATGAGGAACAGTAGATGCACCCCAGGGATCCCACCATTGGGTCTGCTCCACAGAGGGATGGTTAATGAATCAGTGGGGTGGCGAAGGCTGACACATTTTGGCTGGCCTTATGAATGGCCTCCGGCAGTTGGCCAAGTACCTACCTATGAATCTATACATACAGTATCTGCATATGCTGATAGCTTAATTTACTGTTCAGGTGTTGATAGCTTAATTTACTGCTCAAGTGTTGACTTACCTTGTGCCAATGGCTGTTGTGTGTGCAATAGTTGAGGGCTGCCTATGTTGGATGCACACAGTAGACTGCCTATACATGACAATTTACAGGTAGTATTGTGTGTGTGCCATCCACTTTACTGTGTGTGCAGGTGGAGAATGGTGTCAATCCCTAGGTGCCTACACTGTCAGTGTGTGTGCTATATGTTCCCTTTTTGCCAAGGCATGGGCATACTTGGCATGCCTCCATCTGCCTACTGGGGCTGGCTCAGGGTGTTTGTGGTTTGAGTACCTCTGTGTCTGTGGAGCCCTTGGCAATGGTGGTGGGCTGTGAGGGCCTTCACCATTCTGTCCCTGCTGCAGCTGTTTCCACAGGACTGTATTGTGTAGCATGGCTCCACCAGATATTTCCAAGCAACGGAACCATGATTTCAGCATCCCAAACACATGCTCTATGATGATTCTGGTTTGTGTGTGTGCCTCATTATGGCGTTCCTACATGGGTGTGTGTGCATTTCTGATGGGAGTCATCATCCACGGTTCCAGTGCATAGCCATCATCCCCCACCAGGTGGCCATTTGGGATGTTCCCCCTAGAAAATAACCGATCCAGCTGTGAGGCATGCCAGATGTGGGAGTCGTGATAGCTTCCAGGGCTGCCAGCACACACATCCATGATAATGCCCTGGGCATTGCACATGACCTGGCAGTCGATGGAGGGGTATCCCTTGCAAGTTTTGTAGCACCTTCACTGCTCACCAGGTGGTGACTTGATGTGTTTGTGTGCAGTCTATTGCACCCAGTACCTCCGGGTATTCTGCCACATGGTGGAAGAGATGCATATTGCTGGCCAACTCCTCCTGTGTTCGGGGGAAGTATATGTGCTCATTGGCATGTGGTAACATGGCATCCAGGAACTGGTGTAGTACCCTGGATGCTGATGCCGGTGAGATACCCATGATATCCCCAGTTGGTCTTTGAAAGCTACCTGTAGCTAGTATTCTCAGGCTTACACATACCTTCGTATCCACTGGGATGGGTTCCCTCTGTTTGTTCTGGCTCTGAGGCATAGCCGGCACAACTCCACAAGTTACTGTAGGGTGTCCCTGTTCACCCTGTAATGCTCTAGTAGTCCTTGGTAGGTTAGCCTGGGTCTGAACACTCTCCTCCTCCTCTGGTGCCTGTGGTGATCATGTGCATCATCCTCCACACCACCTTCATGCTCCAACACATGCTGGTGGATCAAAGCTATGGCAGCCCCTAACATGTACATAATAAAAGTTCCCCATCTGTATACACCACTGGTGCAGAGTGTATGGGAATACACAAATGTGTGTGAGGTGCTTTCAAACTTTATAGTATTGTGCTATGGATGCTGCTGATGTAAGTGGAGGTGCATGAACTATTCCAGGTGCTGCATGTCTTATCTATTGGTTTTGCAATGAGTATTGCAAGTGTGGGGCCTTTATTGTAGAGATCTACTTGCCTGCCTTGATTAATCTGTTGCCCTTTAATTCACTTTTAGACCTGGATCGCCTCCCATTATCAGGCATGCATCCACCTGCCGTCTTTCTTGTTTTGTACTTTCCCTAACCAGTCATGGCAAAATGTGCCTTGGAGCTGATATACTGCATATCGCCTTTGTTCTGCTTTGACACTTTGCTGTTTTCTTTGCAGTACAGCCCCTCCCCTTCCCTGTTCTGCAGATAGCTGCTTGCAGCCTTGTTAGCTGTTGTCAATGGCCAACTGTAGGCTCCTAGGTGTTAATTAGTCATTTGTACCCCAATTTCACTGCTGCAGCATTTCCTTATTTCTTTCCTATATCCTTCCTGTTTCGGCTGCAGTGAGTGACACGCATAACTGTTTACCAGGTTTATGCACGTTTCCGTCTCCGTTCACATGCATATTTGGTTACCTTGTGTACTCTCAGCTAAGCATAGCTATGGGCAATTCGACACACCCCTATCCTGCAGCTTTGCCTAGCTAGGGGCAGACCAGTTTAGCAATGCTCCAATGTGCTTACAGCAATGGCGACACACCCCTCTCTTGATGTCATCTTTATCTCAAGGGTTCACCTCGGTGTTATAACGCTACGCTGTGAGGTGCATCCTTACACCAGTGGGGAGTTTGCGATTCACTATTACTCCTCTCATTTGCATGGAATTGCCTACTAATTCCTAGCTACTGCGCATAACACTGTCACTGCCCCTTAGCAACCCTTGCACCATGAGTATGGTGTAGCATGCCTCCCATTGACTATTATGGGGAAATCATGATATGTGTTTCATTGCAGTTTTATTCTAAATTTTTATATATTCCTTGTGATTCCCTTTGTGCACCACTGCCCTGCGCTTCCACGTTGCGTTAGTGCAACTATATTAAATGTTAATTTTATATTTTGTACATTTTTTTATGCCAATGGCTATATAATTAGCCATTGGCATATATTAACATTATAATACATGTGTTTGGTTGGCTGTTATGGCTCCGATTTTATGTTTGCAAAAATGTAAACCATTTTCTATGGTTTACATTTCTGCATGCTTACACTACGCCAGCACCACTTCCTGAATTGCTACATACCTTCATTTGGATGCTACATTGCTGCACATGGGGTAATTAGCATACATGGCTCAGGAGTTGTGCGGGTGTAGCGTACGCAGGTAGTGCACATGGAAACAGCTCGTACCTGAATCGCTTAGCGGACATATTTGGTGTTAGAACAGCAACGCTACGCCTGCACCTGGCGCAAGCTTCATGAATCCCAGGGAATGTGTACAGATGTTGCTATAAAGACAGATATTTTAAAAAGGAAAAAAGAAGAGATATCTTTTCAAGGTGGGTAGGTTAAGAAGCATGAAGATGCTATTTATAGTTTGATTACACTGGACAAGAAAAAAGGTAAGCAAAATATTATGGTAATTGCAACAAAATATATGGAGATGTTATATGAATGCAAGGACACTGAAGAATGGAGATACTGACATTTAGAAAAGTTAGATGTAGATTTAAAAAATATTGTTAGGAAAATTGAGTTAGATTAGCTTAAAATGACATTAGGGTAGTTAGGTAAAGACAGCTGTCCAGGAGAAAATGGGCTGGGCTTCCTTATGTTTTTTATATTTCCATTGGTGATATGCAAAAAATATATTTTTGGATGTCTTGAATGAATAGTTCACTTCAGGGTTCCGAGGGATTGCATAGCATATATTTTTATAAGGTTTTTATGGAAGAAGGGTAATATATGGAATATGAAAAACAGGAGACCTATCACTATATGTAATACAGATTACAAAATGTTGATGACATTTCTACAGGTTAGAATAAGAGAGGGTATTAGTAAACATGTGACGACAGAAATGCATGGTTTGACAGGTAAACACATTAAGGAACTTTCATTGTTAATTAAACATGTAGTGTATGAAATACAGGCAAGAGGATAAAGGGTGCCTTTGGTATGTGATATAGCAAAGACCATTGATAGAGCACAGGTCATTATGGGAAATAATATAACAGCATGGCTTTGGTATCAAAATGTGGTGATTGATATTTACAGTATACAGTAGGTCATCTGTGCCATTGTTAATAAATGGTTGGGAAGGTACTGACATCAAAATGGGCAGATGAGTTAGGCAGGGATGGCTATTAAGTGGAATTCTTTTGTTCTTGGTGATAAATGCATTAAGTACATGGATGTTAATTTTTTAGGGAGACAATGGGAGTTGATTAGGGGGGGTAGAAATTCCACTAATTTTTAGTTTACACAGATGATTTAATGCTAGTTATTTTAGGAACAGAAAGTACTTTAGAAAAAGTAGGTGTAGAATAACAGGTGTGTTATACCTTTAAGAAGCATTTCCAAGATCTGTGTGCGTATATAAATACCAAGCACGTGTTAGCTTCAGTGCCATTTTGAAGATCCAGCCAGAATGTTAACATCCATGTGCATAATAACTAGTTTGTTTATAGGTTAGTTACTTAACCTTTTTTATGATGTGTTTGCATACAATAAAGCTGATTGAACAAGAGCCCATGATGCTCGCTTGTTTTATCCTGACCTAGCGAGCGGCAGTAGGATTACAAATAAATAAAGAAAAATGTAAATGGTCTGGGACAGATGCTGGGATACAATGTATAGAATCTACTGTATTGGAAATAAAAGCTTTAGAACTTACTTTTGGTGGGCAAGAAAGTGTTCAGAGATAATGGAAAGGGGCAGTTTTAAAAGTGAAGTACACAGCTTTTGGAAAACCTTCAAAATGTCATTTAAGAAGAAGGTATATTTCATAAATGGAACACTTATGGGACTAGCATGTAACATAGCTGGCATTTTTATTTTGTCTAAGGGAAGGACAAAGGAAATATTACACATTCGTTTTTCATTTTTCTGGAATCCTGATTAAATCCCAACAGAAGAAAAATTTTTATAATAATGTTTTCTAATGTTATTACACATGTATTATATGTTATAAAGCATTAAAGGCAGGGATAAAAATTTGTTAGAAGTATTTTTAAAAGATATAAGGGGGAATTTAATAAAGCCTACATGGACTGTTTTTCCATGTAGGCATATTGTCATGGTGCTTACACAGAAGTAAGCAGATGTGCGATCCAGTAAACATTGCTGAGGGACGTGCACGAGAGTGCAAACACAGAAGTGTCCGTGGCATGCAAATCACCACATAAGCAGGTGAACTGCATGCAAATAAGTGTGGTAGAGTGATCTAGCATACAGAAAGTCAGTCCTGCAGACCTCGTGTTGGTGTCCGTAATGCACATGGAAAAATTCCATCTACAGGATGTAAAACTGACACCAGGGGGTATAAACATGCAGTTAGAGTGGCAGAAATAGCATAGTAGACACAGATATGTGTATAACTATCCATTGTATGTCCAAAACCATATGGAAAATAATTTAAATTATTATTGTTTTTATTCTTGGGGTATGTTTCCTTTCATGAAACAAATAAATAAAAAAAGAGTCGAAAAACAGGTTTATTATTATGTGACAGTAATGCATTATGGGACCCTGCATGAAGTATGTACAATGGTAGACTGCTGCGGTAGCTAATAAGGCAAGCCCTGGAACCATGTAGTTTCCAGGTATTATGCAGGGATCCGTATGCAAATGAGCTGGGTTTAGTGTCTGCAGATCCCATCTGTGCAGGCACAGAACCATGTTGATGTCCACAGAAGAGGTAGCTGATATCAGAACGGCATGAGTCCACATTTTATTAGCTCATTGGAGCTCGGTGGCACCTGTTTGTGTGGCGCAGTGCTCTGCTCAGCAGGGGGGTGTCCAGTGACTAATTAAGCTTTGTTTACTTTCAGGCATGCGTTTCAGTGTGTTTCAGCATGTTTGCATAGGGCACTGCTGTTCTGAGCGTGCCTGGCCATGGGGGTGTGTCTAATGACTGCTGAGGATTGTTTATCTTTGCAGCGTGAGTTTGTGTGCCATGCAAGCCAATGATATATTAATCACTGATGCCCCCTGTTGCACTTAAACTAGGCCATTAAAACCCCATAATGACATACTTGGCAGATGGAATGCATCATAGGTAGCCAATTACACAGGCTGTACCTAGGGCAGAGCACTATAAAGAATGCATACACCTTGCAATCTGATTTGTCCCCCATATTCTGCACCAGTGGAGTACAGATTTGGGAATTTTAACTGAGAGAATGCAAGGGGCTGCTGCATGTCTGCTACATCTGTATGTACTGGATGCTGAGGTCAGTGCTAATGCTGATGCTCAGAAAAACAAAAAGTGCAACCCCAACGGGAATGGTAGAATCTCCGAACAAACTTGTTAAATCACCAAGTAGTCACAGCAAGTGGAAGCCAAGGAACACTTTAATAACTTTAAGCGCTTTTCGTCTACTAGTTCAGTAGACTTCCTCAGAAGTTATAAAAACATAATCTAAACAGTCAACATTTATAGCTCTATGTTAAAATCAATTATACAAGGTGAAAAATTGCTAATCAGCTCTTAAAGTAACACGCTGACGGATATAACAACAGGAACATGTTAAAAGTCAAAGGGACAATAATTCAAACCATAAATCCTGTACACTCAATACTAATGAATGATTGATATATACAGTGTAATAAAACTATGGTAAAAATTATAATAAAAGTAAAACAAGTTTTAACATTACTCTAAATCTAAAAGGTGTCTTGTCATACTAAGTTAGTGGGCTGTCTAGTTAAATAATCACTTTAATTCCAGAGGGTAGGCTTTGGTTTAATACAAAGTTCACCTTCTTAAACTTTTTAATTTTAGTATACAACTAATTGAACATTGGTCATTAAGACCAGGAAATGCATAGGAATTTAGTTTAATTTGCCAAAAAAGCTCTCTTTCTTCAAGTAACAAATGGGAGGGAGCTCCTTGAACGTTGTCAATAATTTGATCAATTATAATAAACTTAAAGTTGTGATCTTTAAATAGAGAAATGTGCTTAGCTAGCGCATTCTCTAATTTGTTCCTCCTGATAGCGTAAAGATGTTCATAAATTCGGTCCTGGAGTCTACGTTCGGTCTTTCCTACGTAGAACCCTGGACACCGTTGACACATAGCTAAATAAACTACCATACGGGAGTTACAGTTTGTCCTATGTCTCAAGCTAAAAGTTTTACCATTAATCATAAACTTATTGGTTTCAAGAATACTACTACACCTGTTACAATTTTGACATTTAAATGTACCGGGAGTTTTAGCATATCTAACTGGGGATTTTTCCATCAGGCTTTTCAAATTTCTTCCTCTCCTGAATGTAATTTCAGGTCTGGTCCCCAATTTGTTATACAAAAGTGAATTAGATTTAAAAATATCCCAGTTCTTTTTAATAATGTCAACTATAGTGTAACTGTCCATGTTGAAAGTTAAAATAAGTCTAGGGTGATTCTCATCTTTAGGACCAGTAGAATCCAAAAAAGCATAGTTGGATGCATTGAGAGAAGTACTCACGTTACTTTCATCACTAATCTGTGTATATGTGTGTCTTATACTCAGTATGGGTTTAAATAACCCTAGACGTCTTTTCTGAGCTACTTCTGTAATAAGTGACTCAAGAAGTACAAGGGGATAACCCCTAGATACAAACATGGATTTAAGGTGTTCACACTCGTCCTCAAAATCAGCATCCAGGCTTACTATTCGGGCTGCTCTCACAAGTTGTCCCTTAATTACTGATTTCTTTTGAAAATAAGGATGACAACTTGTGAAATGTAAGAGTGAGTTGGAATACGTCACTTTTCTATGAATGGTAGAGGTGTATGCTCTTAAGTCTACCTTCTTCTCTAACCAAATATCTAAGTAGGCCACCGAACTAGTACTAAAAGTGGAAGTAAGTTCCAAAAATTCGGTAGAGGAATTGAGTATATCCACTACAGTATGACCGACATTCTCATCCCCTTGAATAAGTATAAATATGTCGTCCAAAAACCTTGTGTAAAAGTGGATTTTCTCCTTCAATAAGTTGTTGTTAAACACATATTCTTTTTCCCAATAAGCCATCACTGTGTTCGCTACACTGGCTCCACAAGGGGAGCCCATTGCTACCCCTACTTTCTGCAAATAGAAATTGTCTCCCAAAGTGAAAAAGTTGTTATATAAAATTATTTCCAAAAGTTCAATCACTAGGGAGATTTCATTTGGGGAAGCATTTTTGTATTTAAGCATTGCAGCTACCCAATCAGTTGCTATGGAGTGTGGAATACAAGTATATAGGTCCTTGACATCGACCGTTAAAAAGTTGAGGTCGATGCCAAAATCCAGATTGTTAATCTTGGCTAAAAAGGACCAAGAGTCCTTGCAGATGTGTTCTTCATCAGCAAGATATTTTTTAAGAATAGAATCTACAACCTTCGCACAAGTATATGTGGGTGAACCACGACTATCTACTAGTGGGCGCATAGGGGGATGAGAGATATCTTTATGGATTTTGGGTATACCAAAAAGCCTAGGGTATCTTGGATATGAAGTTAACATGTAGTGGTATTGCTCCTCTTGTAACCTCCCCTCGATGAACATATCCTCAATAGTACTCTTGATATGTGAATAAGCCCTATTAGTCTCATATCTCGAACTAGCCTGGTATGCTGCATTATTGACTAAATCACTCATCCTGTTTAAATAATCTTCCTGGTCAAAAATAACTGCCCCTCCTCCTTTGTCTCGTTTACAAACACGTAAATTGTGTAAGCTAACAAATTCAATCAGTTCACTTTCTTCACTATTAGTGTTTAACTTCATAGTGTGTTTAATGTTGTGTCTCAGATCAAGTTCACACATTGTTTCAAATAATTGGATCAATGGGTGTAGTGGGGGGTTAAATGTACTAGTAACTCGAAATGGGTTAGGTTTAGTACTGTTTGCCTCATATCCCCCTAGCATAAGGTTAAAGTTTAATTTTCTAGAAAAAAGTTTAATGTCCAACGTTGTTTTGACTAAATCCAAGTTGTTTTTAGGAACATAAGTATACCCCTTAGCAAGTAGTTCTATCAGCTCATTGGGAATAGACACTGAAGAAAAGTTGTAAATTTTGAAATCACCAGTGCAATTCACTTTTATAGTGGGTACAATTTTTTCAACTATAGGTTCTTGACTTGTTAGTAAATCAACATCCACCATTACATTGTTATCATGCACCGGTGATACATTCATATCAATGTTGTCCAAGTGGTAAGTGGTAACGTCATCACTTTCTATACTTGATCCAACAAGGGCTAGTGGCTCTTTAAATACTAAATTCATTTGGTGTTGTCCACTTTCTTCATTCACCATAAAGTGTTGTTCAGTTTGAATCAAAGAGACATCAGTCAAGGGACTTGTAGGTGAAAGATCGGAAACCAAACAGTCAGGTGGTAACACTAAACAATTCACCTTTGTTTTGGACCTCTCATTCTGTTGAAAAAGACATTGTTCTTTTGTTTTGGTATAGCCCCTTGCCGAAGTCCCTCGTGAAAAACCTGATTCTGTTGGTAAGATTGTGGGTGTTGACTATTAGGGGTATTATTTTTGTTCCGGTTCGGCAAACGTTCACTTCTTCTCACAGCAGGTACATTACCAGTTGTAGCTTCAGAATAAGAAATTCTGGGAGCATTGTGGTACCTCACATTAGGTCTAATAGTATTAACTGGAGTATCATCATTAACCAGGCCCCTTGCTTGGTCATGATCCCCCACTACTGGATTTTGCCATGTTTGAGAAGGAGGAGGTAGTGGGTATGCAGTCCCATTTTCATAAGCAGTACAATCACGTTGTAGTTTTTTGATTTTATTCAATCTCAATTTCCCTAAGTACTGGTCAACACTCTTGAAAGTTCTTTCATAATCAAATTTGTACCTCTCAAATTCTACATTAGTTTTAATAGAAGAGTCCAAGAGTATGATCTCTTTACTTAGGTCGTTAACCCAAGTAGTATAATGTTTAATCATCAGTCTCAACAAATCTGCACCGTTCCGTTCAAAAAGTAACAATAGTTCATTATGAAAATCTGAATTACGAACTAGTCCAGTTGGAAACTGGTGGTATCTCAGCCCCTTAGGTATCACATTGCAAGACAAACACTCATTAAAGTAGTTAATTTCTAGTTGTAACTTTTTCATTTTTATTAAAAGTTTGTCAAAACTCTGTAGTTTCGACACTATTTCAGAAGGTGCATTTACCTCAGAGTCGTTGGTTGGAGCATTAATTTCCTCGCTATTAGCGTTATTCAGTTGGCGGGGAAATATAAAACTTTCAGCAAGCCATTGTTGTATAACTGGTACCGCTTCAGCGTTCCTGTTTACTGTTGAATCAGTAGATACCATAACCAGTCCATTAGTCTGTCTTTCCCCTTGTGCTGGTATAGCACCACTTGGATTAAATGTGGCAGTCACTGTTGTAGTGCCCTCAGCAGTATTAGATACTCCCGCTAAGGTCGTTCCGTTCTCCGGAGAACATTCAAGGTTAGGTGGTCCGTTGAATCCAGGCAATACGTCTAAACGGACCGCCCCAGTTACCTTCCCCAGTGCTCCTTCTACCGTTGTAACAGGATTCCGCATTAATGGCAGTAAAACAGGTTGGTGTGTCCCGACAAACATGTTCCTCATTTCTTTTTGTTGCGAGTCTATCAAATCAAGTCTAGCGCACAGAGAATCCATGCGCTGAAAAAGTGAATCGAAAAGGGTGTCCTGGCCCACGGAATTGCTTAACATAGCTGGTGCCGCCACCGCAGCACTATCGCAGCCCCTCAAAATCACCGGTGTAGATTCTGGAGAAAAATTACCTTCCCTCTCGAGTGCACTCAACGCCATAGTCTTCAACTCAAATAACACAATAAAACTCAGAAAAACAAAAAGTGCAACCCCAACGGGAATGGTAGAATCTCCGAACAAACTTGTTAAATCACCAAGTAGTCACAGCAAGTGGAAGCCAAGGAACACTTTAATAACTTTAAGCTTGCCTACTAGTTCAGTAGACTTCCTCAGAAGTTATAAAAACATAATCTAAACAGTCAACATTTATAGCTCTATGTTAAAATCAATTATACAAGGTGAAAAATTGCTAATCAGCTCTTAAAGTAACACGCTGACGGATATAACAACAGGAACATGTTAAAAGTCAAAGGGACAATAATTCAAACCATAAATCCTGTACACTCAATACTAATGAATGATTGATATATACAGTGTAATAAAACTATGGTAAAAATTATAATAAAAGTAAAACAAGTTTTAACATTACTCTAAATCTAAAAGGTGTCTTGTCATACTAAGTTAGTGGGCTGTCTAGTTAAATAATCACTTTAATTCCAGAGGGTAGGCTTTGGTTTAATACAAAGTTTACCTTCTTAAACTTTTTAATTTTAGTATACAACTAATTGAACAGTTATACAACAATGGCTTGCTGAAAGTTTTATGTTTCCCCGCCAACTGAATAACGCCAATAGCGAGGAAATTAATGCTCCAACCAACGACTCTGAGGTAAATGCACCTTCTGAAATAGTGTCGAAACTACAGAGTTTTGACAAACTTTTAATAAAAATGAAAAAGTTACAACTAGAAATTAACTACTTTAATGAGTGTTTGTCTTGCAATGTGATACCTAAGGGGCTGAGATACCACCAGTTTCCAACTGGACTAGTTCGTAATTCAGATTTTCATAATGAACTATTGTTACTTTTTGAACGGAACGGTGCAGATTTGTTGAGACTGATGATTAAACATTATACTACTTGGGTTAACGACCTAAGTAAAGAGATCATACTCTTGGACTCTTCTATTAAAACTAATGTAGAATTTGAGAGGTACAAATTTGATTATGAAAGAACTTTCAAGAGTGTTGACCAGTACTTAGGGAAATTGAGATTGAATAAAATCAAAAAACTACAACGTGATTGTACTGCTTATGAAAATGGGACTGCATACCCACTACCTCCTCCTTCTCAAACATGGCAAAATCCAGTAGTGGGGGATCATGACCAAGCAAGGGGCCTGGTTAATGATGATACTCCAGTTAATACTATTAGACCTAATGTGAGGTACCACAATGCTCCCAGAATTTCTTATTCTGAAGCTACAACTGGTAATGTACCTGCTGTGAGAAGAAGTGAACGTTTGCAGAACCGGAACAAAAATAATACCCCTAATAGTCAACACCCACAATCTTACCAACAGAATCAGGTTTTTCACGAGGGACTTCGGCAAGGGGCTATACCAAAACAAAAGAACAATGTCTTTTTCAACAGAATGAGAGGTCCAAAACAAAGGTGAATTGTTTAGTGTTACCACCTGACTGTTTGGTTTCCGATCTTTCACCTACAAGTCCCTTGACTGATGTCTCTTTGATTCAAACTGAACAACACTTTATGGTGAATGAAGAAAGTGGACAACACCAAATGAATTTAGTATTTAAAGAGCCACTAGCCCTTGTTGGATCAAGTATAGAAAGTGATGACGTTACCACTTACCACTTGGACAACATTGATATGAATGTATCACCGGTGCATGATAACAATGTAATGGTGGATGTTGATTTACTAACAAGTCAAGAACCTATAGTTGAAAAAATTGTACCCACTATAAAAGTGAATTGCACTGGTGATTTCAAAATTTACAACTTTTCTTCAGTGTCTATTCCCAATGAGCTGATAGAACTACTTGCTAAGGGGTATACTTATGTTCCTAAAAACAACTTGGATTTAGTCAAAACAACGTTGGACATTAAACTTTTTTCTAGAAAATTAAACTTTAACCTTATGCTAGGGGGATATGAGGCAAACAGTACTAAACCTAACCCATTTCGAGTTACTAGTACATTTAACCCCCCACTACACCCATTGATCCAATTATTTGAAACAATGTGTGAACTTGATCTGAGACACAACATTAAACACACTATGAAGTTAAACACTAATAGTGAAGAAAGTGAACTGATTGAATTTGTTAGCTTACACAATTTACGTGTTTGTAAACCAGACAAAGGAGGAGGGGCAGTTATTTTCGACCAGGAAGATTATTTAAACAGGATGAGTGATTTAGTCAATAATGCAGCATACCAGGCTAGTTCGAGATCTGAGACTAATAGGGCTTATTCACATATCAAGAGTACTATTGAGGATATGTTCATCGAGGGGAGGTTACAAGAGGAGCAATACCACTACATGTTAACTTCATATCCAAGATACCCTAGGCTTTTTGGTATACCCAAAATCCATAAAGATATTTCTCATCCCCCCATGCGCCCACTAGTAGATAGTCGTGGTTCACCCACATATACTTGTGCGAAGGTTGTAGATTCTATTCTTAAAAAATATCTTGCTGATGAAGAACACATCTGCAAGGACTCTTGGTCCTTTTTAGCCAAGATTAACAATCTGGATTTTGGCATCGACCTCAATATTTTAACGGTCGATGTCAAGGACCTATACACTTGTATTCCACACTCCATAGCAACTGATTGGGTAGCTGCTATGCTTAAATACAAAAATGCTTCCCCAAATGAAATCTCTCTAGTGATTGAACTTTTGGAAATAATTTTATACAACAACTTTTTCACTTGGGGAGACAATTTCTATTTGCAGAAAGTAGGGGTAGCAATGGGCTCCCCTTGTGGAGCCAGTGTAGCGAACACAGTGATGGCTTATTGGGAAAAAGAATATGTGTTTAATAACAATTTATTGAAGGAGAAAATCCACTTTTACACAAGGTTTTTGGATGACATATTTATACTTATTCAAGGGGATGAGAATGTCGGTCATACTGTAGTGGATATACTCAATTCCTCTACCGAATTTTTGGAATTTACTTCCACTTTTAGTACTAGTTCGGTGGCCTACTTAGATATTTGGTTAGAGAAGAAGGTAGACTTAAGAGCATACACCTCTACCATTCATAGAAAAGTGACGTATTCCAACTCACTCTTACATTTCACAAGTTGTCATCCTTATTTTCAAAAGAAATCAGTAATTAAGGGACAACTTGTGAGAGCAGCCCGAATAGTAAGCCTGGATGCTGATTTTGAGGACGAGTGTGAACACCTTAAATCCATGTTTGTATCTAGGGGTTATCCCCTTGTACTTCTTGAGTCACTTATTACAGAAGTAGCTCAGAAAAGACGTCTAGGGTTATTTAAACCCATACTGAGTATAAGACACACACACACACAGATTAGTGATGAAAGTAACGTGAGTACTTCTCTCAATGTATCTAACTATGCGTTTTTGGATTCTACTGGTCCTAAAGATGAGAATCACCCTAGACTTATTTTAACTTTCAACATGGACAGTTACACTATAGTTGACATTATTAAAAAGAACTGGGATATTTTTAAATCTAATTCACTTTTGTATAACAAATTGGGGACCAGACCTGAAATTACATTCAGGAGAGGAAGAAATTTGAAAAGCCTGATGGAAAAATCCCCAGTTAGATATGCTAAAACTCCCGGTACATTTAAATGTCAAAATTGTAACAGGTGTAGTAGTATTCTTGAAACCAATAAGTTTATGATTAATGGTAAAACTTTTAGCTTGAGACATAGGACAAACTGTAACTCCCGTATGGTAGTTTATTTAGCTATGTGTCAACGGTGTCCAGGGTTCTACGTAGGAAAGACCGAACGTAGACTCCAGGACCGAATTTATGAACATCTTTACGCTATCAGGAGGAACAAATTAGAGAATGCGCTAGCTAAGCACATTTCTCTATTTAAAGATCACAACTTTAAGTTTATTATAATTGATCAAATTATTGACAACGTTCAAGGAGCTCCCTCCCATTTGTTACTTGAAGAAAGAGAGCTTTTTTGGCAAATTAAACTAAATTCCTATGCATTTCCTGGTCTTAATGACCAATGTTCAATTAGTTGTATACTAAAATTAAAAAGTTTAAGAAGGTGAACTTTGTATTAAACCAAAGCCTACCCTCTGGAATTAAAGTGATTATTTAACTAGACAGCCCACTAACTTAGTATGACAAGACACCTTTTAGATTTAGAGTAATGTTAAAACTTGTTTTACTTTTATTATAATTTTTACCATAGTTTTATTACACTGTATATATCAATCATTCATTAGTATTGAGTGTACAGGATTTATGGTTTGAATTATTGTCCCTTTGACTTTTAACATGTTCCTGTTGTTATATCCGTCAGCGTGTTACTTTAAGAGCTGATTAGCAATTTTTCACCTTGTATAATTGATTTTAACATAGAGCTATAAATGTTGACTGTTTAGATTATGTTTTTATAACTTCTGAGGAAGTCTACTGAACTAGTAGACGAAAAGCGCTTAAAGTTATTAAAGTGTTCCTTGGCTTCCACTTGCTGTGACTACTTGGTGATTTAACAAGTTTGTTCGGAGATTCTACCATTCCCGTTGGGGTTGCACTTTTTGTTTTTCTGAGTTTTATTGTGTTATTCGAGTTGAAGTCTAATGCTGATGCTAACAATAGGCCCAGACTGAGAAGGAGAAGAGTGTTCAGGCCCAGGGTAACCTACTAGGAGCTACATGAGCTGGAGATTGTAGAGCACTACAGGGTGGACAGGGACATACTACAAGAACTCACTGAGCTGTGCCACCCTCATCTCAGACCCAGACATAACAGAGGGGAACCCATCCAAGTGGAAACAAAGGTATGTGGAGCCCTTAGAATACTAGCTACAGGTACTTTCCAAGACAAACTGGGGACATGATGAGGATCTCACAGCCATCTGCTTCCAAAGTACTCTAACAGTTCCTGGATGTCATGCTACCACATGCCCAACACCCGTGAGGAGAGGGCCAGCAGCATGCGACTCTTCTACTATGAAGCACACTACCCTGAGGTACTGGGTGCCATAGATTGAGGAGGGGTAGAATCTACATCAACCACAATGGGTACCACTCCTTCAACTGCCAGGTCAAGTGCAGTGTCCAGGGCATTATCCTGAATATGTGTGCTGGCAGTCCTGGCAGTTATCATGGCTCCCATATCTGGAATGCATCACAGCTATATAGATGTTTGCTAGGGGGGACATCCCACACAGCCATTTACTGGGGGATGCTGGCTACACACTGGAACCGTGGATGATGACAACCATCACAAATGCACACACATCCACCAAAGAATGTCATAATGAGGCACACACACAAACTAGGAAAATCATAGCGCATGTGTTTGGGCTGTTGAAGTCATGGTTTTGGTGCCTCGATATATCTAGTGGAGCCCTGCAGTACTCTTTAGCCACATGTACACAGATGTTCACAGTATGTGCTATGCTACACAATATGATCCTGCAGAAACAACTTCAGCAGGATCAGCAAAGGGAAGGGATACACAGCCCCCCACCAGTGCCTAGGTCACCACAACCATGCCCACAGGGGGACTCAGAGGAGAAACCCCCAGAGGCTGTCCCTGTAGGCAGAAGTAAGCATGCACAGTATGTCCTGGTCTTGGCCAAGAGACAACGCATAGCAGATGCACTGACAACCTAGGTCCCTAGGGATTAACAACTTACTCTGACTTGCATACAGATTAGTAAAAATGATGCCAGCCAGACCACACAACCTGTACCTCACCATGCATTGGCTGTGGACTGCATGCATCAGACAGAGGTAGCCCAGAACTACAGGCCTGTCACCTGTTGCATTCACAAGGTAAGTCACTGTCCTATGCACCACTTGTAAGGGGTACTACAATATGGTAGTATATGTATGGACCTGACACATGTATGCAAGGGAATACAGTGGGTTATATATAGTGTGCTACTGGGCTACTTGCAGAGATTTATAGTGGGCTACTGGGCTACCTGTACAGATCTAAAAGCCACTTGGAACAACAGGTACTCTGTTCACTAGTATGTGTCTCATGATATCCACTAGGCCACATGGCTGGAAACTCCATGACATTATTCAAGGAAGATGCCAAACATGGCAGCAATTTGACTGTCTGTTCCAGCAGAGCATGAGCTGGTTATCCCCCACCCCAAACACATCAGTGTTCCCATACAACTGCTGTAACAGTAAGTCTGCAATGATATAGCAGCAGACCAGATAATTCCTGTATGTTGTTAATAGTGTGAGGAATGAAACCTCTCTGTCTGGTGGCTAGTGTGGCTCACTGGGCCAGGGACAGTAGCATGGGTGATGGTGTTGATGGTTCAAATCTGGCAGCATCTTTTGTGCTGTATTCCCACAGACTGTCATAACCCCTCAATCGGTTACTGGAACAAAGCTGGACAAAGCCATAGTGAATGGGGTGACAAAGGGCCATATCTACAGACAGACATTATACACACTCTGTGTAACCTAGCAGGTGGCTAGTATAACAGCAGGCTGCAACAGGTCAGATTAGCTGCAGGATGTAAAGGCCATCACTGAAATGTGTCAGACGTTAAAACAATTCAGTGACTGCTGTTTACAGTATAGTACTGGGAAATCAAAAATGTATGAGGAACAGAATAGACATATAGGGTGAAATGCTGGACATTCTTCAAAAACATATACGGGGAGAGGTATGCAGACTGTCACCCTGTGTGTGGTGTTACATCATGTACCCCAGTCACAGCATACCTCTCAACCTTTCAGAGCAGTAAACCTGGCCAAAGCCATGAGTATAAGTGGGACCAAGGCCTGCAAATAGGGATAGGTTTTAAATATTTTCTCTTATAAACGTAGAATGTATTTAGAATAACAGGTCTTGTATTAGCATGAATCTGATGTGTATGGAGTCTGAAACTCAAATGTCTGTCATTATTTATTGACTGCAATCTTCACTGATTTGCCAGAAAACTACAATGTTATGTAAAATGGGCCAAGCGTATGAGGCAAAATGCTCGACAGTCTGTGAAGCTCTGTACAGTTCTGAGGTATGACTCAATATTAAGGTCAGCAATCAGGCAGGGAAAGCCTTAGAAAATATCAAGGAAGTGTAGGACTGGGGTAACAGGTGCAGCAGCCAATGGCCTGCAGGACACATAACCCTGGACTGGAGTACAGGTCGCTCTGGCCTGTAGTCACCTTGTAAGTACTGACAGTCACACTGGGCATGCTCTTGCACTTAGCTAACTTGAGCCCAAGTCTGTCGCCTCTGCCACCCAAAGATCTGTTTTATGTGGAAATATATCTGTACATACATACAGCTACATTTACATATCTGTCTCTCCCTATCCACCTCACGCTTGATGAGCGTATCTGTCAATATGTGGCATATATATATATATATATATATATATATATATATATATATATAATAACAAGATGTATATATAGCTATATAAAGTACAATGATACATAGACTCTCCAAATGTATCTACATAACACATTTACATAACAAACACATGGAACAACATTTAAGGAGACATCCCTGTTATACACATTTATATAGATATGGGTGGGGATATATGAATGTCCCCATATACCTCAGAATGCTAGGGTTATCTGTACTTACACATCATAACAGTTGTCCAATGGAACCAGACCAAGGCTGCAACAGTACATAAACCACTCAGCTACAGACCCTTGTGCCTGCGGATTGTCACCCTGTAGACAGACACAGGTACACAGGTGGTGTAATGTACAATGGCTGCAATGCATGCCTTGGACAGGCCATATTGTCCCTGGACACATGTCCACCTATCAAACTGCAAAGAGCCACATATGTCAAGACTGGCAACTGGACATACCTAGCAGGGGTATAACCAGGTATCCCACTCTTAGGACACTAGATACAATAACAGTACCAAGCAGTATCACTCTGCAGGCCACACATGCTTTCTAACACAAGGCCACATTGCGTACTCCACAAGTACTGTGCTTGCATCAACATATACAGCAGACATAAACTGTGGTGCATGCGATAAGCATTGTGAGCTGTAGTGTGCAATCCTAGATAGGTAGGAGTTCTAATCTTACATCATCCAAGTGTGTGTTGTGTGTGTGTGTGTGTGTGTGTGTGTGTGTGTGTGTGTGTGTGTGTGTGTGTGTGTGTATGTGTGTATCAATACATCACCCACAGCACTATGGGCATGCCAATATTGGTTATCTCTGAGCAATGGTATACATTTTATGGCCCTGTGACTGGCTGCTGGCCTCTAAATTCCCTCCTCTACAAGGCCTGCTGATGTCATCCACCTTAAGAGCACTGACTGACAGTCTAATATTAGATAAGCTCCATGGCACATGTAATAAGTACTATAAGCTGTAGTGTGTAACAGTAGATAGGTGGGTATTCTAATCTCACATCATCCAACATGTGTGTGTGTGTGTGTGTGTGTGTGTGTGTGTGTGTGTGTGTGTGTGTGTGTAGGTACATATATCCCCTTGCAGCTCTACAGATATGCCCCATTTTAAGGGCCTGTGACTAGCTGCTGACCTCAACATTGTCCTCCTTTACACAGCATGCTGATGTCATCCACCTTAAGAGCACTGGCTGACACTCTGATATCAGATAAACTCCATGGTACATGTGGTAAGTACTGCAAGCTATAGTGTGTATTACTAGACAGGTAGGTATTTTAATTTCACAGCATCCAACTTGTGTGTATATAAATATATCCCCTTGCAGCACTAGAGACATGCTTACCTCTATAAAATGTTTGTGCATTTTATGGTCCTGTGACTAGTCACTGGCCCTAAATATCCCTCATCTACATAAGCATAATTGATGTCTGCCACCATCTAGATTTGTACATGTAGAATACCCAGGTGGCACGTATAAAAGGTAGCAGACCTTGTCACAGACTACGAAAGCATGATGATGCTGATTGCCCCCATTGCCCCTGACACACTGTTCTATACATATGCACCTAGGGAGCCATGCACATATGCTGGCATACCTTGCTGATGTCATATTTCTGCTCTTCTGCCTTGCCATCCTGTGCCACTGTATTGTTGCCATGTGTCCATAGTTGAACCGCTCAGACCCCTGGGACAAAAACATACACAGGTTTGTGACACACCTGTCATTCTGTAACACTATTGTCAGTGTACAATCAGGCAACAAAGATACACAGCATTTGATGTGTAGACATGACACATGCCAGCATACAGTACCCATCATGGCCCACAACTGCCATGGCATAACACTACTGCACTGCACAAACACATGTAAAGTAAAATAGTCACCCTGTACATCAGACACATATTTACAGGTCCCTGCATTGATGCCATGGATGGCAGGGATGTGGCACATGTATCATCACAGGTACAGGGTGTGGTGTGAGGGTGCCAGCAGCCTGGGCTGTACCAAACAGTTGACAACATGTGTGTGAGTTAGGAAGGGGTGCTGGTTACTTGGACCATGGAGAGGTGCTGTGTGTATCTGTTCATGACCTGCGTGTGACAGTGATGTTGGAGTGTGTGCATGTACACAGTCAAGCCCAGTGCTAGCCCTACACATGTGTATGATGGAAAGCTGTGGACTGTACATGGTAGAGTGGGGCAGTTCAGAGTCTCTGGCCATGAACATGGGAACTGGCTTCACTAGGAGTAGCACTGGCTCCACCACACCCAAGGTCAGATGCGGTGCTAGTACCTGACAGTGACTGCTGTCTGCTGAGCCTGTGTCCCTCACAGGACCTCCCAGGACCATGTGCCCATGGCCTGCCATGTCATGGTGTGGACAGCACACTTTCCTCTGTATCGCTGGAGGTACTGCCACTATGGCAGCATGACTGTGCACTGCCACATGGTCTCTCAGCAGATGGTGTTGCTGGCCTACATCCATGTGTCCAATGCCCAACTCCAACCAGCTGTTCCAGCACAGACAGCATGCAGTCAAAGACAGACACTGTCTCAGCCCACCATCTGTCCACTACATCAGTGAAATGATCCAGGGCATCACCAATGTGGTGGAGGCAGTCACAGATGTCAGACTGTGCCGCATCCATAACCCTAGGCATCCATCTGGTGTTGTATTCAGAATGTGCCTGTATGTCCATGACAGCCTGAAACATGCCGTAAGTGACCCATGGATATGACCCCTGCAACAAGAGGTGGATGGTCAGCAGTCCTCTTTCGAGCACCCCTGTCAATCTGCCAGTGTGGGACCTTGCCAGCTCTTTGGCTATGGCCAGTGTTTACACTCACTGAAGCCATAGTTTTCACACTGTCCCGTACTATGTTGCCACCTTCTGACTGTCCAATATGTGTAGTCTCTGGTGACTCGGTATGTGTGGGCATACTGACTGTGTGCAGGGACAATGGGGGCAGAAGAGGGATGTCAACCTCTGGGACAGATTCAGCTCCCAGCAAACCCACCTGTGCCTCACTATGGTCACCATCATCATCAGAGCCCCATGAGACACTGACATCAGGTTGTGAGGGGGGCAGACTCCAACCCCCCTGTTCACCTGTGAGAAGCAATACAAAAGGAGTACATTACCACCTACACTATTATGTATGGTAATCCACACAGACTTATACAGATGAGGATCCACAACTGCATTACATATCCCACATCTTTTATCTCTGTTCCCATGCACAACGCACAAACTCGCAACAACATACACAGACAAGTCAGGCCCTTTATAACATGCACATCACCTACATCTGATTAATGTTGCCAGTACAGTACACCTGTGAGGTATGCAATATGACAGTGTATGTGCTAGAACTACACATAAAACTCAGTACACCTATCTTGAATATGATATGTCAGTTGTAGTATCACTGTGTCAAATATGTACCATCTCCCTATTGTATTTAAACAGGCATCTTGGAGTAATTGCCTCATGTATAGCAGGCTGCATAGTTGCTCATAACTATAAGTGCAAATATGTTAATGTTTGTACAAGCACACATCTGTCATTCCCTAGGCTATGCATTGTAGTTAACTGCTCTGAAATGGAACATACAACTATTTTACTTTGGATAAGCACAACAGTTGTACATATAGCAAAATAGCACCCCTTAACTTTCATAGGCTATATATGATCTGTAAAACAACAGTATTCCGCTTACCAGGTACAGGACCATGGACTCCAGCCACACCTGACGGACCTATGAAAAGTTGAGGGAGAGGTATTGTCAGCGACACCGAATGTTGCAGTGTTACAAGGTACTATGTGTATATATCCACATGTAGAGTAGCTAATATGATATTGGCTATATTATTGACATTCTGAGTATGTGTGCACAACTGTGCAAAAAAATCCAACCCCCAAATGCAGATAGACCTGACACCCATGTACTGGTATGTAGAGCCTGCCACAATGGCTGATACAGTATTGTACTTGTGAACACAATAAGCTTACTTGGACACTCCTCTGATGTGGATGCTGTGGCACCCACCTCCAGGATGTATGGTGTGATGGATGCCTGGGAGTTGTTGGTTGAGCCTAGGTTCACCAGGAATTCCTCTGTGGCTGAGAGTGGTTGTTCAGCCACAGGACCTCCACCGGTGACAGCAAAATCCCTGGCAACAGCAGCTGACCATTGATGTGCAGCATTGACCATATCTGTGACTCGGTGGTGGACCTGCTTGTATGTCCTGTCCTGTCCTGTCTTGTTGGCCAATCTGATTAACAGCCCTCACAAGGTCACCCTACAATGCTGCCTACTGTTCACGATTGTGTTGACCCCTGAAAAGCAGGATGTGATGGTGGTGTCTGAGGGCATCCAGTATAGCATCATTCTCTGCAGATGAAAATTGTGGATGTCTCCATAGGTACAGCATTCCTGCAAGACAATGAGAGGGGAACATATTACAGGACCAGATACGTGGATGCCTACAGACATTACACACCCATAATGGCCTGCACTATCCAGTGCTCCATCACATGTCATACCCTACAGTCTGGCAAAACACTACATGTGCATCTATCACCATGATAATAGTAATACTGGGTAATGTCCCTGTGTGCCATGACAGATTCTGCTGTATGTTTCTACACCCATCACTGCAGTCTACTGTGGTGTGTCCCCTATGGGCAAATCCCCACTAATATGTCATACAGCAACTGTCAGACAAATAGCAGTGTGCTATTACAACAACTATATGGGGACAGTCCAGCAACACCAGAGTGCCACAATGACAGAAAGCAATGCAAACCTGCTGTAGTATATGTTCCCTGTAGGCATCATACCTCTCAACTATACAGATGTTGGCAGAATGTCAACATGTTTGCCTCATAGATGTGGTACTTTCTACACAAACTTGTAGATATCTGACAAATGGTTGTCAACTCATTGATGGTTGCTGTCAGAAAATTAAAACAGAATCTGACTGCCACACATCAGACCCCTCAAAAAAAAACACTTATGCTACAGTAATATCTGTTAGTCTATTCACATTCTTACTATGTATAGTCAATATGTATACTGTCTTGCTGGGTTTAGGCCTTTGTCCCCTCATTAATTATGGCTTTGTCCTGATTTCTTACTGTAGGAGGTTGAGGGGTATGTTAGGCATAGCTCTCAACCAAACAGGGATGAATGTCTATGAAACAGAGACTTAGCCAGAGTACATCAGGGACATTCAGGGACACTTTTACACCATTAGAACTATTTATGTATGACACTGACAGACTGAGAGGATGTGAATTACAGTACATTGTTTGATGCTATAGGAGTGTACACCCTTACTTAGTGTCAGTATTTTCTTACATGTAATCCACTATCTTTACTACAACAGCCAACCATTGCAGGAGGGATTAACAGGGGCAAATGGATATGTAATTGAAAGCAGGGACAGTTGAGAGGAATGCCTGTAGGTGCTGGACAGTAGAGTATCATTGACATGCCAATCTCATAGATCTAGTACAAGCCTACTGTTGTAATCCATATTCCCTATACCTCCATCCTCCCATCTGCTTCCTGTTTTATGGGAAAATCTAGTACATACCTGGTAGAATGATGTATTCCTTTTTGAAGCATTCCTCTGCAAATGCTTTGCACATATGCTGTCTGTGTGAGTAAAACCATATACAGACCTGTTCCCCATAAGCAGTTGCTTGCCTTTTGTAGGTAATGCTCATTAACAGGTAATTGCCTCTGCACCAATCTACGGCTCAGAATTGCTAATTGCATCCAAAACAGCTGAATTACACTATCATTAGTCAATGACTTGGCAACACAGTACAATATATAAGGCCTTCATGTAGGCTTTGGTCCCTTTCTTAGTTTTTGTGATGGACATTATTGAGGTGAGGAGACTTCAGGATCACAGAGGATAGGTACAAATACTGTCCACTGTAGACATGTATGAAGTATGTCCACAGTTTTGCCTCATTTGTTTGGCCAGTGTCCCATGACATTGTGGGTCATCTTGCAGTTCACTGGCAAACATTATGGAGTGAGGTCAGTAAGGGGAGTGAGATGTGAGTGTCACACTTCGTACCTATCAGAATATGCATGCTAATGCAGTAGCTGCTATTCTATTGACTTAATAGTTTTGTGGGGGCAACCTGTTAAACATGACCCTATCTCTGGGCCTTTGCCTTCCCCCTTTATGTATGGTTGTGTCCGCATCCCTTGTTATAGGGGGTAGTGAGCTGTGGTTGATCTGTAGCAGCTACTTTAACATACAGCTGTGTATGCTCCAGGCAGACACATAGAGGCAGTGTGAACACTTTGGAGGTCAGCAAGCTGCATGTGTAACTGTGGCAGCAGTGTTAGCCCTGTGTTTACAGCAGAGCCAGGGTAAAGGTACCCTTAACAGTCAAATTGAGGCATGTGCTTAAGGTACATCTGTCATGCAACAGTGCCAATAGCAGAGTAGTAGGCGACATATAGTTAGGCTATACAAATATGTGCAGTGTGTCACTACCTGCAGACCTTTGCCTTGCAAAACTGGGTACAGATAATTAAGTAGCAGTAACCTATGAGGATTAAAACTGCATGACTCAGTTATTACTTGCTGTCTTTACAATGATGTAATTGAAGTGCAACACACTGGATTCAAACCCAGGTCTGTGTGTGGCAAAATGTACTGCATGCAAGGCATTAAACAGACTGAACTACCGAGTCAGTGCTGCAGCAGGTATATTTGCATGATATATGTGCAGGCATATGGGCTGTGACACACATTGTCTGCATCCATCAGTATGTGCATGGCTTTCAAAGGCAGTTTTTCTGCAGCAGGGTCCCAGTTGAACATATGTACTTTGCCATTGATGCCTTAGCAGGTGTGTTTAACAATGCTGATAAAAGGGGACTTTTACCTGCTATCTCAGGCATCATGTACTTCCATTGTTACATATTTGGCTGTCTACTGGTGTATTTTTGCATCAGAGTCCCAGGTACACTCCAATTTTTTGCATTAGATTTAATTTCAGTGTGTCAGTGGCAATTAATATGTTTTTCTGGAAACACCTTTTTTAACTAAGATCTGTGTGGTTTAGTGGGTTAATGCAAGAGGCTGCAGTTGACAGGGGCCTGGGTATGAAGCATGGCAGAGGTGATTGTTTTGTACATGTGACTAACAATGTGAGAAACACATAAGATGATTAAGGCTCGTTAAAGCTCATTTAAGTGGATTTGCGCAATGTGATGCACCACAGTGCTTCCCTTAGCTCTGTGCAAATCCACACTAAAAAATTAAAAAGAAAAGAAAAAGGGGGTGATAGGAAAGTAGTGAAATGGGGCAAGCAGGGGGAAAAACATAGTGACAGGCAGGTAGGTATGTGCAGGAAGGGTGTAGGAAAGAACCCTAGCTTTCCATTTCTTGTTCAGCAACAGCTGTGCAGTTTGATAGATTTTGCAGATGAATTTGGACTCTCAAACCCCAGAGAGAGGGGTGAAGACAACATAAAAGTGTTTTGGAGCCAATTGGAACACATTAATTGTGTCTATTGGACACATGTGTGAAATTGAGAGCTATGTATGGGGCGATATTTTTTTGTGGGACAGGTGCCCATTTTTTTTAAGGAGAGAGTGGAATGTTGGGGAGGGATATAGGTACATGTGGGGAGGTAGGTTGGGTAGGAGAGGATGCAATAGCAGACAGACATGACAGACAAGACAGCAGGCAGGGGTGGTGTATGACACATGAGTGGGGTAAACAACTTGGATGGGGAGGGAGTTGTGGAATCCAAGATGCATGTACCTCCAGAGAGCAGCAGCATGACTTATGTCCCCACCTGTGGGACAGTCAACACTGTTCCTTCACTGCCCCAAAGATGGTTGTGCTGTAGGCTGGGTGCCAGGGCCAGCCTGCCCCACCAGGTTGGCTAGTGTGTCCTCTGGTGCAGGCATGGTTCATACATTCACTAAACTGTCCTGCGCACCATGTCTGGCAGTTCTCATTGGGTGACAGCAGCCCCTCTGGCACTGCTCCCAGGGTGAGGCCCGGCCCCATCCCCTGAGGCAATTCCACCCAAATGTGCTGCAGGGGCAGTGGAGTGGGCACCACCGGCCTGGGTCACAGATGTGCTAGAACCCAGTGCCACGGTTAGCTGAGATAGGGTAGGCAGACCACTGGGAACCGGCCTACCCAGATGTACTGTGGTGATGGATAGTTAGTTATTCCCCAAACATTGTTAGTAATAACAGCATGCCAGAACACTGGAAATAAACAGATTACAAACCAATGCATATTATGTGAAACACAACAATAAATAACAGAACAGTCAGAATGCAAACAGCATGTCAGTAACAATTAAAGCATAAGGCCAACAGAATTGGTAATTCAAAAAGATACTTTAATATGCAACCGTTATAATAAATAACAATAATAAAACACATGCCCCAAAATACAGTTTAATATAACAATATATGTTAATAGTAAACTATAACCAATGAATAACAAGAATAAACAAATGAAGCTAAGGAGTGGGGAGAGAGAGATATACAGTCCATTAATATCATTATAGGCTATATAGTTGACAACAGTGCTACTATCTACTCTACAGGTCTGTCCTTTCTTTATGTGTACAAGTTTCCTGGAACCAAATATGAACTGGTAACAGTACTACAGTTTTATACTAGACTGCATTGACAGCTGGACACACATGCATGAAATTCAGGCATGACAGAGACGCTAAGTAGCCTATAGATTACTAAATAGAATGCAGGTGTACACAATATATTGTTAGTGGGTTGTAATATCTGTGAAGTCAATGAACAATATCAGATCATGGGTTGGCTATCTCGCCCATATACCTTGCTTACCTGCTGTTTGTGGAAGACAGAGTATTATGTGAACAATATTGGCCTTGAAACAGCCTTGACCATTACTATATGTGCTAAACCTGACATTTGGCAGCCATTATATTTGCAGTGTACAGCTATTCCACTGTTATACTTGACTGCAGCACCTTACCTCATAGCCTGAATGCATATACCTGAAATACAATAGTTAAAACAGGACAATCCTGATGTACACAATTTATCTTGCTGTTATTCGTATTGGTTCATGTGTTATTGCAGCACAGTTGTCATAACTGAATTCTTGCAAAACAGTTCTAATTCAACACTTATTGTACAACAGCATTTATTAGCAATCCCTTCATACATTTACTGGTATGGTTTTGAGTTTTTATTGTACAACAGTTGTCGTTATGCAGATGCTGCAATACTGCTGTAATTTCACAGTTATTGCATTACAACATTTTGCAGATATTTTATTATGGTTAATGCTTTACACTTTCTTGCTTATTTGACTATAGATAGTAAAATACATCTGTACTCACCACACTCATGCGCAACCTAGCCAAGCGCCCTGCATGTGCCTCGATGTTATGAGCCCTCTCCTCTGCAGCTGTTGGCAGAGAGGCACACTATTATACATACAAGTTTAGCAGACATTCAGTTTAGATATTGGTCAAACAGAGGTAAATGTACTTACTGACAACATACTAGGGCGTGTGCTCAGGGACTGTGCAGTGCAACTAACAAATGTCCTCATGGATAGCTTCAATAACTCTCTGAGTCAGCAAATAGTTCAGAAATGCTTCAAGGATACAACAATCATTCCATTACCAAAGAAGTCTCCACCATCTTGCCTAAATGACTATCGCCCTGTAGCCCTCACCTCCACAGTGATGAAGTGTTTTGAAAGGCTGGTCAAGGATGCCATAACATCTGGGCTGCCTGCTGATCTTGACCCTCTGCAGTTTGCTTACCGAGCAAACCACTCTACAGCAGATGCCATCTCTCTAGCACTCCATCTATTGCTGGAACACCTTGAAAATAAAAACACCTTCACGAGGGTACTATTCGTTGACTTCAGTTCTGCTTTTAACACAGTCATCCCACTTCATCTGATAATGAAGCCTTTCCACCTGGGCGTCAACACTCCACTTTGTAACTAAATTCTTTCTCACAGACAGATCTCAGAAAGTGTGCATATGAAATAATTCCTCAGATAGCATCACTCTTAACATTGATGTTCCACAAGGATGTATACCAAGTCCCTTGCTGTTCACCCTGTTAACACATGATTGTAGAGCCAGGTACAATACAAATGACATCATCAACATTGCTGATGACACAACAGTGGTGGGCCTCATTAGTAATGATGATGAAACAGCATATAGAAATGAGGTGGAACAGCTCATTACCTGGTGTGGAAGTAACACCTTAGCACTAAATGTGAACAAGACAAAAGAGATAATTGTGGACTACAGGAAAAATTGCAAGGAACATTCCCCCCTCACCATCAATGGGGAAAGAGTTGAAAGAGTGAGAAGCACAAAATTTCTGGGAGTGCAAATCGATGACGACTTGTCTTGGAACACAAATACAAATGCCATAGTCAAGAAAGCACACCAGAAGCTGCACTTTTTAAGAAGGCTGAGGACAGTGAATCTCCCATCAGCAGTTCTCATTACTTCTACAGAGGTATGATAGAAAGCATCCTGACGAACAACCTCGTAGTACGTTATGGAAGCTGCTCTACCTCTGAGCGCAAATCCTTCCAGAGAGTGGTGAAGACAGCCGAGAGAATCATTAAGACCATCTTACCACCTATCCATGACTTGTACTTATCCAGATGTCTCAACAGGTCCAGAGGAATAATTAAAGACTGCACTCACCCTGCTTACAGACTGTTCCTGCATCTATCATCCGGAAAGCACTTCCGAAGCATATGTTGCAGAACTATGAGAGTCAGGAATAGCTTCTTCCCTAATGTCATCAGGCTGCTGAACTCTAATAATCACTACACTCCATGATGTCCAACTGAATCAGTAGGAACTGTCTCAATGTGTGCAAGAACCTGGTTACCAGTCTCACGTAATACTTAGTGCAATATTCACCACAACTGTAACTTATAGGCCATCTAGGGCAGTAGCAATGCTAAAATATATCTTCTTTCAGTGCAATACATGCAAATCCATAAATTAACCATAGTACAATACTCTAAGGTCCATAGTGCAATACTCTAAGGTCCATAGTGCAATACTCAATATCTCTTTCTGTGCAAGGATCAATGCAATGTCTTAACCAAGTACCTGTGCAATACTAACATCTCATGCAAGTAAGTGTTCATTTCAAAAAGTGTTAAAATGTGTTTCTAATTATGTGCAATATTAGTCTGTCTACCTGCATGTCTGTGATGTAATACCCATGTATTACTGTGTAAATGTCTGTGAAAATAGTCTATATGCACATTGAGTCTGGAGATATGGAATTTCGTTCAGTTTTTGCATTTGTGTGATTTCTGAATGACAATAAAGTTTACTTTGACTTTTGACTTTATAGAGATGTGGGGCATTTGCTGCCTGAGCATCTTGGACCTAGGTTACCAGGAGATCCCCCTTCTGACACTTCAGGTCATCATAGTGATGATATACCTGCTCACTTGTGTGGAGGATACTTGTCACACTGGTGAGTTCATGTGCCAGCTGGTCCCAGGCCTCCACCTTGCACTCTGAGCCCTGGAACTCCCCCTGCAGCAGCCAGTCTTCGTGGTTTTCCTCCAGGAGTCCAACCATGACCCTGGACTCCTGAATGGCTACTGCTGTGCCCAGAAGTGTGCACCCTCTCCAATACCAGTCATAGTCACTACACAGTTGGAACTCCAACAAGTTATGCTGTATTCCTGCCTAGTGAGCGTTATATAACCTGTTTTCCCACCCTTAAATGTCATTGGGTAACATTAAAAAAGCACCGTGTCACTTAGCAGTGTGCAAACCAGGCAAATGGTGCCAAGCAGTGCATAAACATTTTCAGCCATTATTATGCTTATGTAGTGCTTAGCAGGTCTTAGCAGAGCTTAGCTGAGAGCAGCGAGCCAGTATTTCAAAATAATTGGCATGATTTTTATTTCCAAAATAAATGCATATTTTCACTTCCTTGTATTCAAACCCTGCACCTACTGTATATGAGGCTATAATTCTACCCACTTAGCTACATGGATATGTTGAGTGCTGTTTTACCTTTACATATACATCTGAGCTATGTATAAGCACTGCTGAGCACTGCACCATGCAAACCCACTCAGCTATGCTTAAACTTGACCTTTAAGTAAATAATTAAATACATCTGGTTTCTATTTTAGATGTCTAGCAGGTGTCTTGGCACCACTTAGCATTGCTGTGCTGCACACCATGCAAACAAACTTAAAAAAAAAATAAAAAATAAAAAAAAATACATTGAAATACAGCAATTGGACAGTGCTTGGAGTGTGTTACTCATCTGCAGACATAGTTAGTGCCACACTCCCCACACTGATTTAATAACCATGTTCCACGACTCTCACTCAGCAATGTGCCATCATTAATATGCATGGAGTAGTGCCAGGGAGAACCGTGTACATGGACACGGTAACATTCCATGTAGGCTCTACATTATGCCTACAAGGAATTTATTAAATCTGGGGGATCAATCTTTTTGGGATAGTTATGAAAAAGGAAAAAGGGTAAGATATGATGTGGAAGTAGGAATGAAAGAACTTCAGAACTGGATGTATCAATGGAAAATAACTTTGCATGGCTTAATGGCTGATAGAAAACTGTGCTATACATATATTAAGGAACTTTTTTATCATGAAGATGGGTATGCTAAGAGAAACGCACAAGAAAGAGAGGAAATTAAAAATATAAAAATTGGGTATGAGGGAATATCAGAATGGTCTGACTTTATGTGGCAGCTACCTTTAAAAAAATTGCCAGTTAAACAAAATATGAAGTGTAAAATGTTTGCAGAAAGGAAGTGTCATAGAGAATGATGTAACGTAGAAGAGGATGAGGAGTGTGTTTTCTTAAAATGTGCTAGAGGTCAACACTTTTGGGTTATGTTATACAAGAAATTCTTATTTAAGGAAATAAAGAATGTATCAATGTCTATAATAAGATTTGGAGACTATGGGATTTCATGGGATGCTCATGTTGAGAAAATAGAGTAATTTTCTTTATTTGGTTCTTATGGTTAGTGAAATGCCAAGAAGTGTTATATAATATGTGTTGTTTAACTGAAATTTTACATCAATTAAATTTTTGTTCTAGACAAAAGAGTGGGGGGATGAATTATTTATTATTGTTCATTTTTTCTTTTGTCATTTTTCCAGTTTTATAAACTGGAGTGTCTTTTTGAAAATTTTACAGATGTTATTTATTTTTCTGTTTGTAATGCAGAGTCCTTTTAGTACATATTTCTTTTGTACAATTGTAAATATGTAAAAATGTATTGTTCTGTAATTTTTGTATAAAATTAAACCCCCCTAGTTTTTCAGTAAGTGCCATGGGACCTTTTACATCCACCTGAGCTACCACCAAGTCATGCAGATGAGGCCTTGGTTTAAAGTCTTCTCTGAAGGACAGCACTCTTAGGAGTGTAGCAAACACCTTATTCTGCATTGCAGTATCAGTATTGTAAAAAATAATAACATAATCTAATTAGATCATGTGAGAACAGAACCCTCACCCTTCTACACCAAAGGTAAATAAGCTACCTGTTGAGCTACTGAGACTTTGCTTAGATAAGCACTCTAAGGTAGTGTGTATTGAGAGGAGTTTTCAGTTGAATGAAAGTAAGAAAGATCTGCTTAGATAGTCTGATAATTTCCTCCTAACCAAGGCTTCTTCCTTAAAATGGAAATGAAAAGATAACACCTTGCAACCATCAGCAGTGGAGATGTGTTGTAGTTAGCTCCCACGTGTTTGCTTCAGTGCAAAAATAAAAAGAATGTTGTGCTGTTAACACAAGAGCATGATTTTCGTTGTCTCTGATTTATGAACATTTCAATATAGCCATGCTGAGGTATTGTACAATAAGGGCCTGTTTAGAAAAGACTTGATCTCAGTATAAGTGTAACTGACCTCCTGCACTGACAGTAGGTCATTTGGAATCTGGTCCCTTGTGTAAGCCTTTTTATAGATATGCCTTACATTGAAGTAAGTCACTTCCACTGAGAGAAAATCTTTTGGAATCAGGACAGACTTACAGTAAGTTTTGGAATCTGACCCTAAGAAATCTGAAACAATATGCCATTCCTCCAAATGAATATTCACTCTGTAGGTACTCGTAGGCTCACTTTTAAGATAATTTCCAGCAAGACTCAAACCAACAAGAAACTGAACAACTGTTTTCACAAATGCCATTTATACAGAATTAAAGCTCACTCTACATTCAGAGACAATTAAATATTCCAACATTGTCTGACATGCTGGTTTTCTGAATTGCAATATGCACAGGACAATACAAAAAAAAAAGAACAATTTATTTGTAAAAGCAGGGCTTACTTATGTACAACCAACAAAAAGAATGCCAAAACAATTTCTAATGGTAATATGTTAATCTCTTATGAAAAAATGTACATGTGATAATCTCATTTTGTTTTGTTTTAACATGTATTTCATTACAACTTTCATTTCTACATAAGTTCTGGTTTCCTCTGCCTAAAATTACAATTGCAAAGAAATCAATATGGATCTGTTTTCCTGATGCCTCATATGCATTTATTTAAAGTATATTGCCATGTCAGAAATCATTTCTCAAAATGATTTTTGTAGATTAAGTCTACAGGAATGTTGAATATCATTTACCCAAACAGCACAACAAACTCTGGAAAGAGCAGATATTTACCATATGGGAATATATATAAATGATGTTGTTAGCTAGTGTCTGAGTTATTATGCCACATCAAAATATAAAGTGTTTTGCAACAAGCTGTACCCATTGAAAAGTATCTGTATTATTTGTCATAGTATTCTGCATACAGGGAATGTAGCAGTGACAAAAATGCACTCAATATGCTTAACATTGTTGGCTGATACACTGCTCAAATATCCAGATAAATATTTAGTGGTCCTAAAGATATGCATAATTTTGTGTAACATATTTTAAGAAAATGATTTCTGTCATATTCAGGGCACACAGTCCTTTGGATTTTTATCGGAATTAAATCCTTTCTTTTATGTTTTTTAATTTTGCATTCAGTTTTCTGAGAAACTGACATTATTAACTATTTGAGGTAGTTCTTAAAAACTAAACTTACACATCTGCATATTGGTAGAGCTAATTTTTTTATGTTTCTGAATTATTTTTATTAGTTTTGTTATTTCTACTGCATTTATTTTTGGCCATATGCATTATTTCACCACATATTTGTTTTTATTTATGGAAATGTGGAAAAAGAATGTCTAAGTGACTTATATTGGATAATCACAGAAAGTTCGTAGGGATACATAAAATGTGGAAGTGATAAACAGCATGGTTGAATGGTATGATGCTGTAAACTTTCCTTACAGTCCCAACCTCCATTATCTGCTAGATGCTTGCCTTATTATATAACATAATAAAATGGAGTTTGCCAGGCAGACTAATTTGTCACTGTGCTGTGTCTTTAAAGCTAGTAAAGGATAGGAGGTTGGACTGGGGGAGGGGAGTTGTGTGAAGTCACAACATATGTGGAAAGTTGGAAGGAGGTTATATAAGGTTAGATTAAGGTGAGCAGAGTTCTGTTTGGCACTACAGATTGTGTTGTACAGTCCAGTTTGAAGCATAAAGGCAATCAGCTGGGGATCATTAATTAGGGTCCCAGGTATTTTCTGTCACAGAGGAGGTATGTTTGTCATTTTGTATTTTCTGTAGAAGGAGGGGAGTAATAATAGCTGAGGTAAGGTAGATAGTATGTATTTAGTTAGCTTAAGTAGTTGTGGGAAACAGTGTGCGGACCAGTATGGAATCAGGTGCTAAATAGGCAAAAGTTTATTATTTATTTATTTATTTTTTGTGGTAGTGGGTACTTCAGTGTGGGTGGTGGTGGTTCATCACATTCATAACCCACCTTCAACTGTTCAGAATTTTGTAGAAGGTTTAGATTTTTGCCTAATACATTTGGACTGGTCTGGGCATCTGGGATTTTATAGTTTCTCACGGGTATCTGAGTGGTGATGTGCATTCGAATTTCGGACCTTAAATTCTTCAGAAAATGCATACTGGCACACATTCTGCTATTCAGGCAAATGAAGGTAGAGCTCTTAAGCTTAGAGCAGCAGCAGTAAGTAGGAGGTAGAGAGGTATGTTTTGTGTTTTGGAGTGGTGGAGGGCATTTAGCATCGGGGTTATTTTGAGTGAATTACTCATTGGTGGTTAGGGATGAGAAGGGGACAATTTCATCTCTTATTCTAGCTTGTTGTCATAATGGGGAGAGCACAGTAGGCCTCCATGCATCCTGACATGACATTACACCACTGACATCTTCAAACCTACACATGGGATTTCTTTGTAATGCCATCTCCCCTTTTAATCAGCTACTATACATACAGGATGGTTGCTAGCCATTTTCCTTCTCCTTTTTCAATGGATATTTGTGGATGCCCATATCTTTGTTGCAGATATTCACTTTATTTGGCACTATGTGTTGTAGTCTCTTGGCAAAATTTCGAGGTTGGATGATAGTAGAGGGTGAAGGATGTGAACTGTAGTTGCTGAGGTGCAGGGTTTGATTCCCTCAGTCCTTGTTAAGAAAGCAAAAACTGGTCATAAAAATGAAGATTTGGCAGGAAGATTTTATTGAAGTTTTTGATCTCATAAGTGCAGATGATGTTCAATGGGTGGCGGATAACCTGGGGTCAAGAATCTTTTTGTAGCCCTGATGGCACTGGAGAAGATAGTCACAAGGAAGTATCAGCTGAAGTCAAGGGATAATTGGGTTTGGGGTTTTGTCCATTTCATGGCCATTCTACTTGAAATGGATATGCAGCAAGCATTACCACTGTCTTACTTTTTAATGATTAGGAGGGGCACAGATACTTGGGTATGGTAAAGCATGGCTATGGTGGATCAGTGTTTTCATAAGGTCAAGTCCGTGAATTAGTCCTTGGTGTGGTAGAATAAACATCCTGATACTTGGATGGGGGCCATGCTGGATAAGTTGGGCAGTGCAATGAAGAAACTTTTGGATGGGATGTGGGCAAGGTTAAAACATGTTGGGATTTAAATGCATTAAAATCCACATGGCTCACATGTAGGTTTATACATGCATGTAATTCACTGTACAGGTCAACATCCTGTAGTCAAGTGTTTGAGGAAAGATGTGTCAGGTGTGTCAAGGGTTGATGGTGTTGAGGAAAGCAAAGCAAGGGCTTGAGGTGTTCTGGGAGTCCACCTTTTTGTGTTAGAACCCATCAGGAGACTGGCACATTCACCTACTGATGTGAGTCAGCTAGACTAGCTGCTTCAGGGCTACTGTAACAGAGAAGTGGCTTAGTAGCTTGTGGGGGAATTTTAATGCAGATTTGCAGGAAAAATCTAAGGCTGATCGTTAGGTATATTTGTAAAAATTTGAAGTCTGCATTAGGGAAGGAAGAGCTTGTGCAGACATCCTTGGGCAAAGAATTAGCTGTGGGTAGGTTCTTAGGTCCCTTTGCAGTTCCTCCTTTTAGCACATATAGAATATCCCTGTTGTGTTTAGTGCCCAAGATGGCCCCAGGGGAATTTATGTTAATATATCACTTACCTTTCCCAAAAGGTGGTTCAGTCAATGCCCATATTAATAGAGCAGATATTAATTTTCAACATTTATCTTTGACGAAATGGTGAAGGTGAGCCAGTAATATAAAGATCCTTAGTTGACAAAGATGGATATTGAGACAGACTTTAGGTTATTACCAGTGAGGAATCAGGATTGGCCAATCTTGGGCCTGTATATCGATGGAAAGTTTTAATTTGAAAAGTCAGTGCTTATGGGTTGTGTAGTCACATGTGCTACTTTTAAAAAGTTCAGCACAGTGTTGCACTAGATGTGGCAACAGAGGTCAGATTTCATGGGGGAGTTGCAAATCATTTGGATTTTTTTTGCTGATTGGGGAAGGAAAGGATACGACTGACAAGGGGATGAGGTTGTTTCAGTAATTTTGTGTGGAGCATGGAGTGCATTAGCTAAGGACAAAGTGAAGAGTCCAATTAAGACTCTAACTTTTTCTAGATTTAGAGCTGGAAATGTTCAAGCTTCTCTATAACAAGGTAGAGAAAGTGAGAGGTTGGGTGGAGTCAATAGTTGAGGGAGAAAAGGGTTAAGGAAGTGATGGAGGTTTTGGGTCTCTAATTTTGCATGAATGCAGTAGGGCTGCATCAAACATTTATGACAGCTATGCCCAATTTGTTGAGGGGCATGAAGCAAAAACATTATTGTGTAAGTGCAGGCAGGCAGTTCAAGGATTTCATGTTTATTTGGCTGGAGTTTCTCCAACACTTTAATGGAGTGATTTTATTGGCAGGATGACTGGATTTCTTTACATGATCTTGACCTATTTATGGACACATCATGAGGGCTAAGTATGGGAGCATGCTTTGGTGGCAGATGGCTTGCTGAAGCCTGGCCAGATAGTTGGATTGATGAGCATTGAAAGGATATCACCTTCTAAGACTTGATACCAATTTGGGCATCATTGGTAGTGTAGGATGAAGGCTTTATTAGCTCAACATATTCTAGGGCATTGCAATATTTTGGTTGATAGTCTGTCCCACTTTCAGTTCCACAGGTTTCAGCAGTTGGTACCTCAAGCTCCGCTAAGCTGCAATATTCTCCTTATAAAGGTGTGAGAGATTGGTTAAGTGTAGAAAGTTGTCTGGTTTGGCAATCCTGGTCCAAGGCTACTTGGAAAGCATATGATAAGGCTTTGATGGTATTTAAGCATTTAGTTAATATATTGCCATTACATACAAGGAGTCAGTCAACTGAATTAGGGTTAGAATATTTAGTGGAAGGTGGCAGGTTGGTGAGGTTGTACAGAAGGCTAGGGTGCTCCTTACAGCATTGATTGTGGTGTCATAATTGTCAGGTTTACAGGATGTTACTCAGGACTGGAGTACAGTGAGGTTGTTCAAGTTTTCGGAAAAGGTTCAACCAAGAAAGGGGGATAGGAGCCTAGCATAAGGCAAGCATCTCTTGCTGTTATTGTTGGTGGCTTGCACAAGGTGGCTTGTTTTTATTTTGATTATATACTATGGGTCATTGTGTTGGTTTTCATGTATGTTGGGGTGTTTTGAGTTAGTGCTCTGTTGTTTTTTTATTTTATTTTTTTTTACAGTGGAAAGATATCAATATTATTTCTATGGTGGTGTTGATTTGGCTATACAAAAAAAAACTGATCAGAAGGATGATGACAAGCAGGTGGCATTGCCAAAAAGTGAGGTGTGATTATTATGTCCAGTGGCAAAAGTTTGGGTGTGGTGAAAGGCATGTGGTGCCACTTGTTGTCAGTGTTGGAGAAGGTAAGACAGCAATTTGGTGATGCAGTTGTGTTAGTGATACTTTTTGGAGGTAATGATGTTAGAATTAAACCTAAAAGGAGGTTGCTTACCTGTTTAATAAGGGATCTGTTATTGGCCTCTCAGAGGTTTCCAGGGACTAAGTTAATTTGTTCAGACATAATTTCAGTGTTGATTTGGAGGGGTGCTGATAATTTTAAGGCAATGGAAATTACTAGGAGGTTTCTTATCATAGAGTGGCTAGGGTGAGTGGTGCTTTAGGACTTTGCATACTCGAGCCCAAGGTATCAGGTTAAACATTTTTAATGTGCGGCTGTTTTTTTTTTTTTTGGAAGAATTTATTTGGGAGATAGTTTGTTAGGTTTTTAGTGGGGGAAAACAGGCTGTTAAGCTAATTTTCATTACTGGTGGGTGTGGAAACCTCAATGACAAATGAACTTTGCCTGGCAGAATAATTTGTCACTGAGCTGTACCTTAATAGCAGACACCACCAAACAAAATAGCTAGGAAAGGATGGGAGGTTGGTTGGGAGGAGTTGAGTGAAGCCACACGATATATGGAAAGGGGGAAGGAGGTTATATAAAGTTAGGATACGGGGAGGGAAGCCCTCTTTGACACTATAGATTGTGTTGCCTGCCCCCCTTCCTTAAGTTTCTTCAGGGTGTGAAATGGAAGAAAGGCTCTAGTACTTGGATGGTAGGGCCCTTCCTCCCCCTCCCTTTTGGGGTCAGTTGGTGTACTCATTTGTATCATATGAGTGGTATTATGGTGCCTGACTGAGTTGAGTTGTGATTAGTGATCAGTGGGGCACTGTTAATATGTGTGGTGAGCAGTCTAACATGCTACCTAGTTGGGGAAAGATCTGTTAATGAAATAATTAAAGAACCTGTGGTGTAGGTGAGCATGCTCTCACACTGCCAAGAGGGGGCTGGGGGTTGGCATAATGGTTAAGGTGTTTACCTCATAGATACAGAAGGCAAGGTTTGAATCTTACCTTTGGATTTGGATTTGGAAAATTGAGTTAGGCTTAAAATGTCCTGCAAGGATAAATAGCCTAGTACAAACCTATGAACCGAACCTACGAAAACGTATGGTGTAGTTCGTGTGGTTTTCATGTTTGTTAATAAGTCTGGTCACAAAGTCATGAGTATTGTTGATTTGCACTATTGGTGGGTGGGGAAAGCTCAGTGACAAATGGTGTGGTCACCTGAGTACAAAGTACAGCAAAACCAGTTAATCAACTAAATGATTTGCTAAACACCATAGACCTTGGAAACATATGTTTAGATGAAAACCTGGCATGCAGCAAGAGCCTGTAAAGTAACATTTGTGTTGGAATGAATGTGCTGAAGTCCTGAAAGGAAGTTGAGCATTGATTATTCACTTGACATTCTTGGTTATGAGGTGCATGTAGAGTGTACAGATCATACATTTCCTTGGCATAGTGTGTAAAGCTTGGATCTCAACTTTTTTTAACACATTCTGGCATTCCTCTTACAATGCAAATTTTATTGGTAGTGAGCCAAGTTAGATGTAGAGAACTGTTGCCTAAGCCATCCTACAAAAAATCATACCATATTCAGCAATGTGCAACTATAATTATACAAAGAGACAACTATGCAACAAGTATAAATATGTTAATAAATAGTCATACCCCCGGGTTTACTAATCTGCCATGCAGGACTAAACCAGTCCTGCACGTAAGTGGCAGTTGAAGAGGAGGATGGCAGCGCGCCATGCATAATAATGAAGGTGCACTGCCGGAGCTCCATATCCTACACTGAGTGTGGGATGAATGCAGGGGGCATGTCTGAGATCAGAACTCTCACACCCCTGCAAAGTAGAACAGAAGAAAGTGTAAATAAATGAGCGAAACTGCTCATAGGTGTCCGCATATCTTCACCAACAGTCCCCATGTGTTCAACAGCAACAGTACATTGAAATAAAACAAAGAAACCCTTGTATTTATTTTTTTAAACCCCGAGTACAGCTAACCGTAGGTGCGAGAGTTTGCCCATCGCTTAGCTATGGTTAAAGCAGCTAAAAAGGCTAAAGAGGATAACAAGGAATATATATGCAAATGAAGCAGCACACCAATAGTGTAGTGGTTAGAGCATCCGCCTAACGAACAGGTATTGCTGGTTCGAGTCCCACTGCAGCACAGATCATTTTCCATGGGAAATCTGTATA
>NC_056744.1:802081551-802289051 GCF_019279795.1 Protopterus annectens
GTTGCGAGTGTGTATGTCGGAGCAAGCGGGGTGTAAACCTGTTTGGCCGCTGGTATGCAAGTACCACACTGGTGAAGCAATGTAGAGGTTAACTGAGAGCAAGATGCCACAACCAGAGGTCAGTAATGCTGTGCTTCATGCAAACAAGCGCATACCCACCTAGAAATGTTATACAGTGCCATAGTCACTCTGTAGCCAACAGCTTTTGTTGTGGCCATTAACAAAATAATCTGCACTGCCAGGTTGCAAACTCCTGACCCTGCACACTATAGTAGACGTGAGTTCCACTAAGCCATGGCGAATACACATTCAGCTGCTGTGATCACAAACACATCATCCAGCACAGGCATCCAATAGTATAGGAAATGTATATAAGCGTGTAGATTAATACCAGAATACGTGTCTATTGCTCAATTGTGCCCCCCACACCCCCCCTAACTATATATTCTAACTCCAGGGTCGCACTGCAGTGGGGAAGGGGGCATATTCCATTTTCTTGCTAATAATACTTGTCAGGCAAATGAAGTGTCAGGCAAATGAAGTGTCACGCAAATTAAATTTCAGTCATTTGGTCTCAGGCAAATGAGTGTCAGGCAAATGAAAGTTAGGTCAAAAGAAGTAGACCCATATATTATATATATATATATATATATATATATATATATATATATATATATATATATATATATATATCTATATACATACACACATATATATGGATACATATACATAGAGCTATATCAATGTCCAGTTCTATCCCTCTATACATGGGGGTGTGACATATATACTTATGCAGATATACATAAATATATGTGTATATACAGATAGACATATGTATATGATTTCCACATGGGAACGGACTCATGGCCCACTCCATACTACAGAACAGACCATGAGCACAGTTAATGGGGGTGGAGGCACAAATGAGGGATACCTGGTAATTACTGCTAGGTACCCCCCCCAGCCCTAATGGATATGCTGTGCAATCCAATATCCAGCACATGCAGTACTTGACAGCAGGACCCACCACAACACAGCTACAATTCTCCCAACAGTTATCCATGTCACTTGTACATGTCAGGCCAATATCTGTACCATATCCTGCAGATACGCCATTGTATCGCAGGGAATGTACTATGTTGAAGGGCTACACATTACAACTCTACAGATATGCACACATATCCATACATTGACAATCATGTGCAGGTATATATATATATATATATATATATATATATATATATATATATATATATATATATACACATATATGTAGGTAAGATGAATGGGATATATGGGTACATACACATATACACAGACAAAGGGTATTAGTAGCCATACATGTGTAGCAGTACTGTGGACGTACTGGGTGCAATGTATATCACCAGCCACAAGCCCTGTAACCGGTACCTGTGACGTGTGGTGTGGCAACCAGACCCACAAAGGGGGATACTTACATTGCACATATACCCACTCACAATTCAAAGGACATGACATGACACACAGGTATGTATACACAGACAACCTTTATTTGTGTACCATACAATAATGTATGCCATTACTGACAGCACATGGATGTTGATGTATATAACCAGTGATGGATGCAAGGCCCACACAAAACAGTAGATGCAGACAGTGCACATATATAACATACTATGGTGCCCAGGTTAAGCCCTTCAATTCGTACAACAGTTGACAATGGATTTGCCTGCACAATATGTAACAGTCAACAATATCAGATGTAGTTCAGCAGCCTCCAATTACACTCTGTAGTCAAGCCCTAGGGGGGCATTAATTTACTTGTGGTAATGTCAATGTATGTGTCACATGTATGGTCCCTGGCCAACAATTGTTGTGGGTGTCCACGCTATGACTGGGATGATAGTAGGAATGCTAGCAGTAGGTAATGATAGGCCATTACCTAGCAACCCCTAACCATATCACAGCAGGGCAAAGGCTGCCATATATGTGGAGGACAAAGGCAGGTACGCAGGGACCTACCCGCAATATTGCAGTTACACACCCTGGAACATGCTGGTGTTACAGGATGTGTTGCAACATACCTTAATGCAGGAATATGACATCAGGTACACAAATGGATATAGCCATATACTGCTAGCACGCAACACACACACTGCCAGTGTAATAACTGACACAGGACCTGTGTGGTGAACAGACAACACATGATAGGCACACCTCTGTCCAGCTGCTGGATAGGCCCACAGTAGTGAGCTTTGCAGACAGACTGCAGACCAAGGTAAACAAGTATGTACACACACACACACACACACACACACACACACACACACACACACACACACACACACACACACATGCACACACCCTGTAACACCAGTACTATGCAAAGCATTACACCACTCTACTCACAGTCTGTCTGTATGTCCCGATCCTCCTACATATATGTGGCTGCCCTGAGTGTGCAGGTTCTCCTGTAAAAGGTATTGCTACCTGCTGCCTGTAACATTGATGGCCACACACAGGAAGGATGTCCATCACACAGGGAATGTACAGGGAATACGCCCACATTATGTTGGGATTCATAGTGGGTGGTTGTCATGACAGTGGTAATTGGAAGTATTACACATGTTTACTCAGATATATATATGGCTATCTGGATAAGTACATGTCCATATCATCGTCCCACCATATGTCCTGGCCATGGAGTGTAGCCCTACCCCAACCCCTATAGTCCCAATGTAGTAGTGCAAGGAGATGTCTGGTATCTATAGCTGGTATATTAATAGACATTTGCTACTGTCATTGGGATTGTTGTCACAGACACGGTGTGTGTGGAAGGTGACATCTGCTCATAACATGTGTGCCATTGGCTACTGACAGACATCCTAAGGATATCATGGTACAGTATCTGCATATATAGCAGGCTTGACAGCCATGTCACAGCACAGGGTAGGATAAACCTGTGTGACAGTGCATAACCACAACAAATGTGAACACAGCCACATCCACATTTCGTATGCTAGCATAATAGTACAGTATATGGACTACCTGTCCTACACCATCCTCATATGTGCCACTCACAGAATGACCCTACATATACTGGGCTGCTACACAGTCTGGTCTGATGGCTGTCTGTGGTATGGGACATGTGTGTGTATGGCCCTACACACATATGTAAGGTAAAACTGTACCATATAGTGGGGCAGCATGTAACAACAGATATAAGGGGAGCTAGAACAATGACATCTACCACAGTCTTTACACAGGCCATAGTACATATTAACAATACACACACTGCCGACATTCACCATCACTACACAGACCTCAGTACTGTACATACATCCACAGGATTTCCAGGGTATGGCATTAGGTGTAACCCCTTCTGTACATGACATGTGTAGCACTCTGATATATCACTGGCGTGTTATCAGATATGATGACACTATTTACGGTGTACAGCACAAATGCACCACTTCATGCACGACATATGTACAAAGGTTGACAGAGGTGTGTCTGACAGCACATACACAGGGCCAGTATAGACATGTTGCTCTGATACCCTCATTAATCTACCATTGTAATGGGGTTTGTTGCAACACATGTCCAATGAGGGATATGTAGTCAGTAACTGTCATGGCCTTCACCATCTACAGACTGCAGTCCTCACACTACCTTCTGCATTCCACGGATAGATGCATCGTGGCTAACACATGACACCAAAGGCACAACACTGCCCAGTCTGCAGATGAGTCTGCAGATGGGGATTCCAGATATACATGGAACTGACATGGCAGGTATTGTGACATGTACGACAGGCATATCCAGACAAACAATGTTAATCCAACATTACTCCATATGCAGTATAGCAGCACTTACAGTTCGTAGTCAGGTCAGGCACATCCCCCTCCTGTTTGTTGCTCTCTTCCTACAGTGTATGTTGTTAGAGGTAAATTCCCAACCCATCCGAAATGCTGTTTGCCAAATGACAGTTCTAGCTCCTGCTCACAGTGACAGACAAGGGCCAACACCACCAGGGTGTTCCCAAGTATTGGAGTGCATTTCCATGCAATTGGCTATGGGAATGTTACCACACCTGTTCCACATGCAATCGGCTAGGGAAGGGCAGAAATTCGTGCAGAGGCCATCAGCTGATCATGAGCATCACATTAAATACACATGCTGCTGCCTAAGCAATGCAGGTGTGGCCCTCCACATCTGCCAGAGAGGGAGTGGGGGAGGCAGACAGAGGCAAATACATGTCAGGGAGGGGTGGGAGGGTAATACTGACGCATGTCTGTGTCACACACCTACCAGCACAGGGTATCAAACACCCGACAGTTATGTAGTGCTATCACAGTTCAATGCTGTTATTGGATGCGCCACGTGAGTTATCTGGTGAGGAGCACTCAGAACATATATGTGATGGTGAGTGACATCTGCAACAGGGATACGGTAGATGTACAGTAGGTGACGTACATGTGCCTGTCTGCATGAACGGGTGCTAGCGTCAGAACAGGCACACTCACACAGGGATGCACACACATTAACACACTTGGCAGGGCCAGGAGTGCAACCCGTCACTAATGGGATTGCCACAACACATCAATGTGTAGGGAAGACATGCACCACACGGGTGATACGGAGGTGGTATGGGCAGTGAGTATGAGGGGGTGTCAGACATAAGGCGGCATGCTTCACTGTGCCCTGGGGGGAGTAGTGAGTGTGGATGTGGACATACACACCATACAACACACACAAGAACACACAGGGTCCAGTTCAGACATGCATGGGTGCATGTCTGCATGGGTGTGTGGTGGCCAACAGTGCCAGCAGGCTATACAAGGGTAGGCGATGGGTATACCTTGGCATCAGCCCATATGACAATGGTCTGCATTGTGGCACAGGCCTGTAGCTTCTGCATTTGCCCACATAGGTGGGTATTGCATCCGTCTTCCAGTCGCCTGGTAACTGTCGTGTGTGGCCAATGCTGTGCATCATTTGCCATGTCTGTGTTCCCTTGTCCATTACTTGGATGGTGTCTAGGGTGTGCACACCTCCCACATGCATGTACAGTGACATGTGGAACTGAACCAGGGGTGACTGAACACAGCGTATCATCAGATGTGCCAATCTTGCACACGTGTGGCAGGGAGTGGTACTGGTCAGCAGATTTACCCTGCACCTACATTGATAGCAAGCTAACAGCGTTTCCTAATGTCAGTGTTATCTGTCCATACAGGCCATGTTGTCAGGCATGGTATGTCCGTTGTGAGTCACATGTGAATGCACAGTGGGATTGCTAACTGTGATTGGCAGGCCTTGATGACACATGTATGGGTATGGCTTTGCACCCCAGCCTCTCAGCCATTTACATCTGTTATCCCTGTATGGTTGACATTGTGATATATTGTAGGGCCACCATAAATGAAATTAGCAAAACCCCTCCACATTGCCCACAGGTGTCACAGACTCACAACCACCTCTACACAGGATACATGTTACAAACATACATACACACCTGTAATGTCTGGGAGTAGAACCCCTAACTAACTAGTTTACTACACTACAGCACTGCACAGTTATATCATGTGCCATGGACATTACTGAAGTTCATCTTTCCCAAAGGTGTATTTCACAATTAATGACATCAGCAGGACTACCAAAGTAGGGCATTTGTAATGTACTGCGAGTGAGTAGCCTATAATGCATTGCTCCATACACAGACACTGAGACACACACATCACATCCAGAACTAGCATAGATGGAGATGGAACACTACCACTGTTCTAAATCACACTACAGCAGTACGCAGTTACGGGATGTGTTACGGCGATTACTGGGTTATCACGTTCCCAGAGGTGTACTTCAAGGTGAGTGACATCAGCAGCCTTGGCAAAGCAGAGTATTTGTATTGTATGGAGTGTGAGTAGCCTAAAAAGCATTGCTCTCTACGCAGTCAGATACACACACACACACACACACACACACACACACACACACACACACACACACACACACACACACACACACACGCATTTCCAGGGCTGGGGTTCGAACACCTACCTAACTACTTTATTACACTACAGCAGTATGCAGTTATAGGACACACTATGGTGATTACTGGGCTATCATGTTCCCAGAGGTGTACTTCTAGGTGAGTGACATCAGCAGCCTTGGCAAAGTAGAGTATTTGTATTGTATGGAGTGTGAGTAGCCTAACAAGCATTTCCCTCTACACATTCAGAGACAGACAGGCATGCACACAAACACACACTCACACAATTGACAGGTCTGGGGTTAGTACTACTACCTAACTAGTCTGTCACTACAGCAGTATGCAGTTATGGGACACGCCATGCATATTACTGAGCTATAGCTCTCCCAAAGGTGTAATTCACATTGGATGACCTCAGCAGGCTTGTCATACTACTGCTATGGGGAGGGCAGTGTGTGCATGGGCCATACCCCATTCATGTAGGGGTTGACATATCACATGCGGGCACACACTGGGTCATATGTCACAGGTGCGTGTATACAACTACTAGGTGGCTGCTTCCTTGTACATTTTTGTTGTACAGCTGGCACATACACCACATAGTCTGTCATGCTGACAGATACTGGTGGCTAGTATCAGCAGTGGGTTACATCCACACCTCATGCGTTGGGAGCTCTTTGGCTGTGTGCCAGTTGGGACAGGCCCACATGGCTCCTTGTCACTGTCACCCTCTTCCACACATCTATTCCCGTGTACCTGTGGCTTATTATAGTGTGTTGTCCTTACATATTTGTCTGTATTCCTATCCACTGTGTGTGCAAGGCAGGAGTGGTGCATACTGACATGTGTCCGTAGTGTGTTGTCCTTACATATTTGTCTGTATTCCTATCCACTGTGTGTGCAAGGCAGGAGTGGTGCATACTGACATGTGTCCGCACTGTGAACTGCAACTTCCAGATATGTCTGGTCCACTGGTGTTTGCAGACATGGCCTTCAAGTGTGTGAGCATGCTCAGTATGGCCATCTGTGTTGCATGTGTGGATCACGTCCAGGTTGTTTGTACTGTGGTGCTGACCTTTTGTTGTACACCGACAGGTAGCATGCTGTGTCTGCAGGGTATCCATCTCTCATTTGCCACGGACTGTTGCTATATTTCATCATAGCCGGGGGGACACCTGACTGTTTCTATGGTTCTACACAGGGGTGGGGGGGCACACCTGACTGTTACTCTATATGTACGTTGGATGGGTGGGGAGCACCTGACACTTATACACATTTGCTAGGACTGTACTGGTATGTCAGGTATTCCATTTCAGTCTGTAGTCTTACCTATCCTGCTGGCTAGGGTTTACCAGTGTAGTACAGATCCTAGTTTTGTTTACCTACTTATTAGTGTCTGACTTCCTAGCCTTCACAACTTACATCCAACTGCCTGTCCTGCTGTGGTCTATCTGTGTAGGCCTGGGGGAGGGGTTAACCATAGGGCACATTCATAGGCCATAGTACAGCATTTGTTTATGTTTGTCTTCACCTGTCCTGCTGTCTGAGACTGTTGCTGGGTATGTGATCCTTCCTGACTGGTATGTGTGGCTCTTATGGACATCTCTGTTGCTCAGGCCATTTTCTGCAGTGGGTGTTGTCACTCTGTGTAGTACTGGCTACTATGGTGATTCCAGTATGTGTTACAGATCTCATGCTGCCACTATGGGTGTTTACTCTCTGCTGCCTTGACATCCGGCCACCCAATTCCCTTGCATGTTCACATCCATACCATAGCTATAGGTAAAAACACATTCTACTCCATTTGGCAATTGGTGGATTGATTGACTTACCTTGAGGGTGTGCCAGACATGAGGATGGTTCTGGAGGGCTGCCTATGTCAGATGCACATAGTACACTCCCTATACATGGTTGAGCACAGGTAGTGTCATGTTTGGCATCCCGTTTACTGTCTGTGCTAGTTAGAGAGAGGTGTCATTCCCTGGGGCCCCACTGTGTCAGTGCATATGCTATGCATTGCCTCTTTGCCAAGGCCAGGGCATACTGGGCATGCCCCTTTCTGTCTACTGGGCTAGGCTCAGGTTGTTCCTCCCCCGAGTCACTCTGTACCTGTACAGGCCTTGGCTTTGGTGGGGGGCTGTGTGGCCCTGCCCCATGCTGTTCCTGCTGCAGCTGTTTCAGCAAGATCATATTATGTAGCATATCACATACCATTACTATTTGGTACATGTAGCTGGTGAATACTGCAGGGCTCCACTGGATGTGTCCAGAGACCGGAACCGTGACCTCAGCATCCCAAACACACACTCTATTATATGTATGGCCTGTGCCTAGCATCATTATGGCGTTGTTGTTTAGGTGTGTGTGCATTTCTGATGGGTGTCATCAGCCACGGCTCCAATGAGTACCCAGCATCCCCCACTAGGTGACTGTACGGGATGTCCACATCAGCAAATCTGTGGTACAGCTGCGTCAGTTGCCATATGTGTGAAGCGTCATAGCTTCTAGGGTAGCCAGGATACACATTCAGTATAATGCCCTGGGCATCACATACGGCCTGGCAATTGATGGAGGGGATGCCCCTGCGGCTGATGTAGGCCCTACCCTGCTCACCGGGTGGTGCTTTGATGCATAAGTGCGTGCAGTCTATCGCACCCACTACCCCAGGGTAGTTAGCTATTTGGTGGAAGAGACGCATATTGCAGGTCAACACCTCACGTGAGTTGAGGAAATATACTTGCTCACTGGCATGTGCTGACATGGCATCCAGGAACTGGTGGAATACTCTGGATGCTGATGCCTTGTGAGATGCCCATGTTATCCCCAGTTGTAGTTTGGGAGGTACCTGTGGCTAATATACCTAGGCCTACACATACCTTGGTATCCACTGGGATGGGTTCCCCTCGGCCAGTGTGATGTGTCAGGTGTGGCCTGCACAACTCAATGATTTGCTGTAGGAGGTCTTTGTCCACCCTACAGGGCTCCACTATCTCCAGCTCATGTATCCCCTGGTAGGTTACCCTGGGTCTGTACACTCTTCTCTGTCTCCTCACTGTGGGTTGTTCAGCAGCATTGACATCCTCACCACCCCCAGCCTCTTGCACTTGTTGTTCTATGTTGCCTGCTGCAGCCCTTCTCATTTTGTAGGTTTGGTTTTAAAATTTCCCCGCTTGTATACACCGGTGGTGTAGAGTGTGGAAAAACCAGGGGGCTAAGTGTTTGCTTGGTTTATAGTGGTGTTCTGGGCTGGGCTGGTCTGCTTCCTGTGTGATTAGCTGATTCTGATACATTTCACTTGGCAGCTCAGCTAGTTCTCCTTGATTACCTTCCTACTGCTGTTTTCCCTTCCCATTCCATCCCTGTTTAGGCCCATGTGCGCGCTGCACAAATGGAGTGCTCCAATGTGCACAGAGCTGCTTTTTCCTGTTTATCTTCCTTTTTCTTCCTGTAAAACCCAGTGCGCGGCTTGCACACCTGCTTACACTTTGTAAAGAGTGCTAGGCAGGTTTAGACACACCCCTAGCTTAGCTGTGCTAAGCTAGGAGCAATTCCGAGCCACAGGTCTCCAATCCACTTACAGTATGCCTGACACCCCCCACCCCCATGATGTCACTTATATCCTAGTCTTGCACCCAGCTATTTAAACTCTTACACTCTTGAGACCTGCCTCACACCCTGGGATAATCTGGGATTCACTAAACCTTCCCTCATTTGCATATGATTGCCTGCTGATGCATAGTTACATGTCCCACACTGAGCCTCCCCCCTTAGCAACCATTACTCACTGGCCAGATTGTCTTCTGACTGCCATTGACTTGCATGGCAGAATACTGATTTCAGTTAGAATGCTTCTCTTAGGTTTATTTTATTATTTCCCCCCCGATCCCATTTGCGCGTTACTGCCCTATGCTTAACCTGGCGAGATCGACGAAAAGAAAATTAAATGTTGTTTATTTTTTTTTTACAGTTTGCAATGCCAATGGCTTTCTACTTGGACATTGGCATGCTTCCTCAATGATATGCAGCCTTTATTTGGAGCTGTTATAGTTCCATTTTGTAGATTGCAGAACTGCACTCGGTTACTAACAGAGTGCATTTCTGCACACTGCACTCATCCTTTACGGACAGCTGCCAGCTTCCTGGATTGCATATTACCCTCATTTGCATGATTTTCACCTGCAAATTAGGGTAATTTGCATACAGGAGCTTGGCCCATGCGGGATTAGCCTAAGAGCTCACGTGCACGTCCCGGGAGCTCGTTCCTGGATCACACGTCAGCCATAATGCCGGAAATAGCTCTTAAACTAATCCTGCACATTATAAAGGGCTTTGTAAATCTGGTGGGTAGTGTTTTTGTACATAATGAGGTAACTTGTGTAAATACCATTAAATACAGTGGGCATTTAGCTGTATTTATATTGCTATCCTTATAAAAAATGCAGTTATTTATGTAAATATCCATGTAAAAGCACACATAATTATCACTGAACTATAAATGTTGATTTGAACTGTAACTTGGAAAGTAATCTGTTCTAGTGATGTGGTTTAGAAATGCTATTAATGTCTTGACACAGGTCATGGCTGAAAAAGGTCTTTTGTTCACTTCTCTTACCTGGGTACCAAAGTTAAATCTTAATTTTGTGTTAGAGGAGCTAATCTAGCTGACACAAGGTTCTTAATTCATAGTTTCATAGTTTCATAGTTTAGTACTAGGCTATCTGCCCTGGGGCATTTGTAAGCCTAGCCATAGTGATGTGGCTTTCGCCACCCCATGAAATGGTACAAAAAATGCACAGAATAGATTTAGAATACTGTGCCTCTGTCTAGTAGTGACACAGTGAAGGTCCCCTTATATAATAGAATTAGTTTACTGTGCCCCTGTCTAGTAGTGACACAGATGTGACCCTTGGGGTAAACTTACGATCTCCCATCCACTCATCAAGATTTCTCTTGAAGAGAGTCAGTGAGGGGCTCTGCCTAACATGAACTGGGATCTTGTTCCAGAGCATGGGAAGCCTCTGGGTTATGAATCTATCCCTCCAGCATGTCCTATTCATACTTGTGCCGAGGTTTAAGTCTTTAGCTCCCGTGGTTCTGATGGATTTGGATTTTTTGAGGTGGAGCATGTCCATCAGTTCCTGATTGGACATGGCCTTATATGTCAGGCAGAGATCACCTCTGAGCAGGCGGTATGCTACTGAATAGAGCTGGAGTTTCTTTAGTCTGGCAGAATAAGACATATGTTGGAGACCCTTGATCCTCTTGGTGAGGTACTTTTGTGGTCTCTCCAGCTGTTGCAAATGCCGGGTGAGGTACATACCAAATGGGGCATTGTACTCAATCATGGGTCTGATGAGGGAGGAGTATAGGGGTACAATGACATACTTGGATCTGGATGTGAATCCCTTCATGATAAGGTGTGCAAGGTAGAATGTTTTTCTAACCACTTTGGCAACGTGGGTGTCAAATGAGAGGTCGCTGTTGACTTGGGTCCCTAGGTCTCTGATTACTTTTTCTGTACTCAGTGGGTTGCTGTCTATGTGATAATTTGTGGGTACTTTGTTTTTCCCAAAGGGGATGACTATACATTTTTTGGCATTTAGTTTAAGGCCATGACTCCGGCACCAGTTGTCCGTGTCTGTGAGGCCTTTTTGTAGGATGTATGTGTCCGCTGGTGTATCAACTATGGCGCCTAGTTTGCAGTCATCTGCGAACTTTGTCAGCCACAACCCTCCCATGTTTGCTTTAACATCTGAGAAATAAATGCCGAACAAGAGGGGTCCCAGGACAGATCCCTGTGGGACACCACTTGTGACTGGCTTTGAGTCTGACATTGTTCCAGCGATTCTAACTTTATGGGTTCTGTCCTTTAGCCAGTTTGCAACCCATCTAGTGACATAAGGGTTTACGTTTAAGCTGTTGAGCTTATCTATGATGCCTGAGTGGGGTATTGTGTCAAAGGCCTTAGCCAAGTCCAGGTAGGCTGTATGGACTGCTTTGCCCTCAGCAATGGCTCTAGTGACTGTTTTGAAAAAGTCAACCAGGTTCAAAAGGCAGGATCTGCCCTTTACAAAGCCAAACTGGGTGGGGTCAAGTGTCTGTAGGTCCCCAATGTCTCTGTTTATGAGTTCCATAATGATTCTTTTCATAGCTTTGCAGACCAGGCTGGTTAAGCTTATGGGGCGGTAGTTCCCAGGGTCTGTAGAGGTACCCCCTTTGTGGAGTGGGACCACTGTTGCTGTACGCCAGTGTTCAGGTACATATCCTGTAGTAAGGCTAAGGTTAAATAGCATTTTTATGTGCGGGTTTAGCTCCTCTTGGAGTTCACATAGCACACAACCCGGGATACCGTCAGGTCCCATTGATGCTGTGTTTTTAGCTTTGTTGAGGGTGGCTTTCACTTGGACATCTGAGATGACAGGGAGATTACATTCAGCTGGGATAAGTGTTTCTTCTTTTGGGGGTGAGGGAGGGGAGAAATTTGCACTGAACCTGTCAGCCAGAATGTTGGCAATATCTGTGGGTTCAGTGTATTTTTTGTTGTTGTGAACTAACTCTGAGCATATCTGAGGGTTTCTGCCCAGGTTTCTAACATAGCTGAAGAAGGCTTTGTGGTTATCTTTAGTGTCCTTAGCGATTTTTCTCTCAAAGTTGGCCTTGGATGTTTTTATGAGAGAACGTAGTTTTCTGCTAGTGTTGATCAGAGATGTCTTCCCTTTATGGAATTTTGCTCTGTCGTGCAGTAGCTTCCTTCTTTTGTTATACAATTTGTTAATGGCTGAGGTCCACCAGACAGGACGCTTGCCTTTGGTGGAGAGGGACTTGGATTTATTTGGGATTGCATGATCCATGCATTCTTGGAGATGTCCATAGAAAGCATTTGTGAAGGATTCGGCATTGTGTGATGTGGTATCCACTGGCCCAGTGGGCTTAAAGGATACCATCCCAGTCTTAAGAAGAGTGAAGTCTGCTTTTGAGAAGTTTTTCACTGTGGTCTTTTGTGCTGGGGGTGGAGGTGGGATATGTATATCCATGGTGATTAGTTTGTGGTCAGATCTCACTAGTGAGTGGTATACCTCCGGTGTGGAGCATTTTGTCCCCATGTTTGTGATGATCAGGTCTAGTATATTATCTCCCCTAGTGGGAGAGGTGACTAGTTGTTCCAGTGCATTTGAATTTATGAATTCCAGGAACCTTTGGGCTAGGGTGTTAGGGCTAGAATAATGTACCCAATCTATGTTTGGGTAATTGAAGTCTCCCAGTATGATGGTATTTTGTGATACATTCATATCCTCCAATGTCTTCAGGAAGGCTGAGTGGGGTTCCTGAGATTGGGAGGGTGGTCTGTAACATGCTACCAGTTGCATAGCAGTTTTGCCTATGGTTAGTTGCACCTGTATGGTCTCCGATGCTTCATGTGTTGCTACTAACCTGGAGGTGTGGGTGTCCTTGATGAATATGGGCACTCCCCCTCCCTTCGTGGTTCGGCCCGGGTTTTCAGGCCAAAAAGCATGATACGAGGTATAGCCTGGTAGCGCTGGGGTGCTCTCAGGAGCCTTGAACCAGGTTTCAGTTACTGCACAGACATCGATGTTCTCCATACTGAGGAGTGCATCGAGAGCCTGCATCTTGAGGTTTAGACTTCTGGCGTTGAGCAGCATTACCCTTAGTTTTTTTCCATTTTTGTTTTCTAAGGAGGTGGGTTTGTCTTTTGAGCCTTGCCTAAAAAAGACACTATGGGGGTGACAAGAGCCTTAGCCAATATCCGGAAGCCCAGTGGTGACAGGTGCAAGCCGTCCCTTGCGAAGCAGAGTGGCTTGTCCAGCATGTCATCCCAGGCAGACAGACATTGGATCCCCTTAGAATGACACCAGTACTTGAGCCAATTATTAAAGCTGATCATCTTGTCTTTGTATTGTGGCATCATTCTTGGTGAGGGCAAGATGCTGCTCAGGGTCAGGGTCATACCAGCCTGGACTACATAATCAGAGAGCTCCTCTATGTCTCTTTTCATGTAGTCCAGGGAGGTACGTCTCAGGTCATTCATGCCAGCATGGACAATGATGGAGTCATATTTGTACTTGCTCTGGAGTGACCTGAGTGTGTGTGTTATGTGGCGGATCCTAGCTCCCAATAGGCAGCTCACAGTCACCCTCTCCTTGTTCAGCCTGGTAAGCGGGACATCAGTGTGTCTGACTATAGAGTCACCTATTACTAGTGTATCAGGCATGGTGTTTGGCCTTAAGGGCTGTGATTGATTGACACACTGATTTATTGAAGTATGTGTTGCATGTGTTTTGTTTTGAGGTGGTGGGTTTTTGGATGTCTGCTTTGGGAGCCTCTGTTGTTTTGGTAAGTTTTTTATTAGAGCCTCCAAGTATGTCTTTGTGTTTTTATGTGTTTGGTTTGCAGTTGTGGTAGGTCTATGTGGGACTGGGTTTGTTGTGTATGTGGTTACCATCTCCTCCTGTCTGGTCGTGCCAGCCCTGAGTTGAGAGAGTTCAGCCTCCAGTTTGGCTATATAGTTGCATCTCTCACATGTATTTGTGTTTGTTGGGAGGAGGAGAGGGTTGTCTGTGTACATGAGACAATTGTAGCATTGTCTCAAGATGCCCAGATTTACCAGCTGAACTGGAGTGGACGCCAGAAATCTACCACTCGACATGCTAGAACAGTATAAGGGAGTGCTGTGCCTTTAAGGGAAGTGGATATTCACAGGGGTGGTAGGTGGATGTAGTGCTTACATAGTACGAGAGTGCTTACTTAGTAGAGAAGTTTTGAGAACAAGTGCTAGGCTTATAATATAGCGAGTAGTCTGATTATACTAAGAGTAGAGCTTCCTTAAGGGAAAATTTGAAGAGCAGACTTGGCGGAGCCAGAAGAAGTTTAACCTTGTTTAACCAGCGCTGAGCTATGCGCACAACTGTGCAAAGCCATGCAAATGCAGATTTTAAACAGGGAACTTCAAAAGAGCTAGAAATGGTCCAAAACAACCAATTACTATAGCTCTTGTGCTGAGGTCACTTCCTACAGGGACAGGTAGGCTGCTCAAGGCTCCCCACTCCCACTGGTGAGCAAAGAAACTTCCTTCTATCCAAGTAAGGTAATGGACAACACAGGAACTACACCACAGCCCAGAATACAGCAATGCCTGTAAACTGGTCTAAACTAGTTGAGGAGAGGCGGGAAAACAAAGATTATTTATTTATTTTTTTTGTTTTTAGATAGAAACACACAGAAAAATGCAGAGACTTTAATAAATCAGTTACACAGGCTAGCACACTTTAGTGGGCAGCCTCAACAGTTAAGTTAAACAAACAAACAAACAAACTTTTGATCAAATTCGACTAAAATGTATCTTTAAGTGCAGATATTAAAATAATGCAGCAAACAGCTAAAAAACAGTTTAAGCTTGTTTAGGGTATGCTAGAGAAACTATTTCAAGTAAAAAAACAGCAAAGATACTTAAATCCAGAAAGTAGTCACTTTTCTGAGGTCTCTGTAGCTAGGACCACTCTGCAGGACCACGAGGAGCTTGTCTGAGTAGTATAGCCAGAAAAAAAAACGCCCAGAAGTGGATTTTAAACAGGGAACTTCAAAAGAGCTAGAAATGGTCCAAAACAACCAATTACTATAGCTCTTGTGCTGAGGTCACTTCCTACAGGGACAGGTAGGCTGCTCAAGGCTCCCCACTCCCACTGGTGAGCAAAGAAACTTCCTTCTATCCAAGTAAGGTAATGGACAACACAGGAACTACACCACAGCCCAGAATACAGCAATGCCTGTAAACTGGTTTAAACTAGTCGAGGAGAGGCGGGAAAACAAGGATTATTTTTTTGTTTTTTTTGTTTTTAGATAGAAACACACAGAAAAATGCAGAGACAGTAATAAATCAGTTACACAGGCTAGCACACTTTAGTGGGCAGCCTCAACAGTTAAGTTAAACAAACAAACAAACTTTCGATCAAATTTGACTAAAATGTATCTTTAAGTGCAGATATTAAAATAATGCAGCAAACAGCTAAAAAACAGTTCAAGCTTGTTTAGGGTAAGCTAGAGAAACTATTTCAAGTAAAAAAACAGCAAAGATACTTAAATCCATAAAGTAGTCACTTTTCTGAGTTCTCTGTAGCTAGGACCACTCTGCAGGACCACGAGGAGCTTGTCTGAGTAGTATAGCCAGAAAAAAACGCCCAGAGGTGGATTTTAAACAGGAAACTTCAAAAGAGCTAGAAATGGTCCAAAACAACCAATTACTACAGCTCTTGTGCTGAGGTCACTTCCTACAGGGACAGGTAGGCTGCTCAAGGCTCCCCACTCCCACTGGTGAGCAAAGAAACTTCCTTCTATCCAAGTAAGGTAATGGACAACACAGGAACTACACCACAGCCCAGAATACAGCAATGCCTGTAAACTGGTCTAAACTAGTCGAGGAGAGGCGGGAAAACAAGGATTATTTTTTTGTTTTTTTTGTTTTTAGATAGAAACACACAGAAAAATGCAGAGACAGTAATAAATCAGTTACACAGGCTAGCACACTTTAGTGGGCAGCCTCAACAGTTAAATTAAACAAACAAACAAACAAACTTTCGATCAAATTCGACTAAAATGTAACTTTAAGTGCAGATATTAAAATAATGCAGCAAACAGCTAAAAAACAGTTGAAGCTTGTTTAGGGTAAGCTAGAGAAACTATTTCAAGTAAAAAAACAGCAAAGATACTTAAATCCAGAAAGTAGTCGCTTTTCTGAGGTCTCTGTAGCTAGGACCACTCTGCAGGACCACGAGGAGAAAACAGTTTTACTCATTGCTCTGACCTCTGCAAGAAGGGTATCTGAGTTGCAAGCTCTTACGATGAGTCAAACCTCTCTCACTTTCCATAGCAACAGGATTTTTGAAGACTAATTCTTCTTTTATGCCTAAAGTGGTATCGGAGTTTACATTAAGCCAAGTTATCCATCTCTCCATTTTTTTCCTGAACCTAAATATGAGGGAAAAAGGATACTTTATACCTTGGATGTCCACAGATGACTTAGGTACTATCTTGACAGAGCAAAATCTTTCAGATCTTTGGATCAAATGTTCATTTCTTGCAATGGTAAGAAGAGGAAACAACCTGTGTCAAGAAAGACTATTGCCATCCAAATGGCTGCCTAAGGCTATTACCTTTTGTTATATAACAAAACTATTCCAGGTAGGGTTAGGACCCACTCTACCATGGCCTTTGCTTCATCTATTGCTTCATGGAAAGGGTTGGATTATGGAAGTAATCTAGAACCTGCTACCTGGTCCTTTGAACATACTTTTACAAAATACTATAAGCTTGATTCTTTTTCTAGGTCCAGATCAAGGTATGCTAGGACAATTCTCCAGGGGCTCCTAGACTCTTGTCCTTCCACCTTATAACCAAATGTAGTTAGCTAGGGTGATCTACCCATATAGCTAAGGCTATTGCAGCAGTGATCAATATAACGAACATAGTACAGTTCTATAAATTGAACTTACAGTAGATGTGTGAATGATCAGTGATGCAGTAGCTGCTGGCTGCCTCCATCCCTGTTTTTGTGTGTGTGTGTGTGTGTGTGTGTGTGTGTGTGTGTGTGTGTGTGTGTGTGTGTGTGTGTGTGTGTCAGGGTGTGGTCATTTATTTTTGTTATTCCTAGTGTTGTACTTTCAGGGATTAGCCTCTCTCTGTCTGCTGTAAGGAAAGCTCTGAAGGGCTTTTCTCCCAGACTTGTCTTTTAGTTAGCTCAGCTTGAGCTGCTTGACACTTTGAGTGCATAGAAGGTGTCCTGAAGCTTTTGGAGCTGGCTGGCTGTTATATCCTTGGAGGATATAACCCATATAGCTAAAGCTACTGCCGCAGTGATCATTTGAACATTTACTGTTATGAGTTCAGTTTACACAACTGTACTTTCTCAGAACTCAGGAGAAATGTATTGCTTTCTGGATAAAATACTAGCCTGATTATTAATATGCCTGTGTATCATATCAGTTTTAGTTTGATTTTAGAATTATATGTTCTTATCAGTTCTATTAGTTTATGGACAGTCCTGGGTACACTATTGCATTATCTAAGCTCATCTTTTACCATTATGTTCGATACATAGCTGATATAGTCAGCTATCAGCTATGTGTTGAACATAGCAATACATAGCTTTGTATAACATATGTGCAACAATTGATGTGCAGTCCTGGGTGCAATTCTCCATTATTCATCCACATTTATTACCCTTGTATTAAATAGTTACATTGCTGCGGTAGTAGATATCTAAGTTCAGTTTATGGGCAGTCCTGGGTAGAGTACTTTATTATTTAACCTGATCTGTTACATTATACTAAATAGATACTTAACCGAGTATAACAGTTATCTACGTATAAACTGGTGACTGAAAGCAGAAACAGTTCAGCCACATAAATGACATATATATGCAGTAAACATGCATGACACTGGTAGTGCAGCAATTACCAGAATTGTATTATATAGAATAGTTAGTATTAAATGCTTTAGTCTCTTTATTACTATCCCCTTCAGCTAGCCACTTGAAAAAGTCATAAATTATCAGAAAAGGCATTCCACTGACATAGCGTAATGCATAAGTGACTATTTTGTTGGGGTCTAGGAGTCAGTGTAATAAGACGTATTCTGCCTACCACAGTTATAACCTTGGGAATATGATTTTTATTGCACTAAAACAGTGGTTGGTCAAAAATATATTCTAATAAAACAGTTCTATCATAACAGTCAAGGCTTCATTCTGGCCTTTCTTCTGAGTATATATACCTCAGTACAAAAATGGAGTTGGGTTTACATGCTGCAGACTTTACTTTTATTTCAAACTGTAGGATTGCAAAGAACTCATGAAGGCTATCTTGTTTTTCAGTTGTGTGTTATTTAGCTATTTTGTTGCAGCAGATTTCTATATTAACAAGACAGGTTTCACTTTTTTTTGAAAAGACAAAATTTAGTGCCTTAGAAATGGTGCAGTTATATATTTTCTGTGAGAAATGGGGTTCATGGGTAACTCCTCATCTATTAGTCAGTAGACTACTACAAACCTAGCCAATAACTAGTGGTCAGAATCAAAACTCATACCTTGTATTTGTTAGGTAAAAACCTTAGCCTTTAGGCTAACTCTACCCTGTCTTAGTTGTCCCATTACAGCTTCACTAGTAATGGCACACTTTTAATGAGTTCTGAAGAACAGTCCATCTTTTCTCCAAAGGTTACTCTTTGGTAACATGTGGCCTCCAGTCTACTTTTACTATCACTGTGAAATACTTTGCTGTCTCGGAGCTCAGTGTGAAGTTTCTGAACACTGCATCTCACTAGTGCATCACTAATGCCTGCTGTTTGTGAGAATAAAACATGCTGTTAGAGTAAGTGTAGGCCATTCAAAGATTTATATAAACACAATTATATGATTTGACCAGTTAAACTGGTAGATTTCTACTTGCACCACAGATGATACAATTTCTTTCTTCCTAATTATACATCTCCTCAAGTCTACAATTGCATTTATAGAATACAACACAACAGGATATAATTTGCAAATGTTTGGGTTTACTCGTATCATTTCCTAGAAACTATTACATGCAAAGTTTACCTGACACTGGCTTGGTCTATTATCATGGGCAGAATGTTCAGTGGAAATTGACACTGATCAGATAAGGTGTCGGCCCATCAGGGAACAAGACACCATGGTATAAGAATGGAAAATGCATATAAATACAGCTTAATTCATTTTAACTTGTGTAAAAATGGACTAATACCACTGCTGATATCATCGAAATAAGGCATTTTGAAAATTAATTGTATTACTTTTTGTCCCTATTCATGACCTTTTCATATACTGCAATTATCTTCAAATGTGTAGAAACAGATTAGCATATTTACAAAAGGCTATAGACAAAAATCTCTACTATTACCTTGAAATAATTTAATTGAATTGTACCCCATGCTGAGCTATCTCATTAGCAGCTACAGGACTGAAGTATATAGATACAATTTCTGAGAACAGTGTTATATTTGCTTTCATCTTTAACATTTACTCAGCTGATAATCAAAATATTGTTCTACTTTTCATTAAAATCACTTGCTTCTCTGGGAATGAAACAGCATGTTAGGTAGACTCTGGACACTAAGACAAGTGGTATTGCTTCACTGCCCTTCCACCGTGTCTCCTGTAAGTCCAGTCTCTTCTTTACCATCATGCCATTCATTTTCATACTATGCCCTGTATTTAAATACTACCAACTCAAACTTGTCTAATGTTCCTCAGGTAAAAGAAAGCTCTATTGTATATCACATGTACCTTTCCATTGTTTAGAATGGTAGGGATGGAGAGGAACTAGGATGTTACATTCATTTAAATTCTAGACTAGATAGGCTTATTGCCTCCTTTTGCTGTCAAACAAATGCAGTGTTATGACATGTGTATTCTAACTGTTGCAGTAAACTGGCTGCACCACTCTATCAGGTCATGTCAGGTGGTCCAAACCAGCCAGTCGTCATCATCGCAACGGTGAGAGTTCATGTCTGAGGGGAAACACATTCTCGGTTAGCTTTGTTTAGTTCCTCTGTAGGGAAACACATTCTCAATTAGCTCTGTTTAGTTCCTCTGCAGGTCCACTCTTTGTGCATAAAATTACTTTTCCATATGCTGCATCTAAGAGCTACCAGACCACAGTGGTAGTTGTTTCTACATACTCTAAATACATGAATAAAGTCTCCTCTTAAATATCTGTATGAGACACTGGGCAAATTCAGATATTTTAATTTTTCATAAACATTTGAACTTTCATATTAATGCATGCTCTTGATAGATTTCTGCTGCACTCTTCAGTTTACTAATGCTAGTTTTATACTAAGGTTTCCATGTTATTATTACATGCTCTCATTTGGGCATAATGTAAATTACAAATAATGACTTCTTAATTTCTGATTCCCTAGATTTTATAACTGTTTTATAAAGCTATTGTTTATACTTGGAATTAACCAATTGGTTGTTATTTTATTTTGAATTTGTTAAGTGGGGTACAAAACTGATCCTACTGAATCCATTTCAGTCTCAGCCCAGGGAAAGGGCAATAGTTACACAATAGTTATGTGACATTATAAACAGAGTGAATGACAAAATGCAATAATACACAAAGTGAGGGAATAAAGGCAATGGATAAAGTAGATTATATACAGACTGAGTGAAAATGACAATATATACAAGCATTAAATACAGACTGGAAATCAGAGATGGCATGCTAAAAGACGCACAATCAAAACTAGAGTCAGAGCAAGGTCTGTAAATGGAAGAAAATGAGGAGGCAAAGTTATATTATAGCTATGTTATAGTTCAACGTCATCTCCATTTCTTATATTTTTATCTGTCATCTTAATACAGCTGAGTGTGCCTCTAGGCATTTCTGCAGTTACCTCCCACTGTGCCTCTAGGTGTCAAATATAGCTTCTTCATATTTGCATTAATAATTCAAAAAACATGCTACATATAAGGAATAAGAATATTTTATCTTGAAGAATGTATAATGGCAAACACAAATGTATTGATATTTGACCCCTGTCAATGAGTATTTGTTAGAACTGTAAGGTGATAACTTCATTTTCTTAAAAGTCTCAAGCCACACCCACTAGGAGTTAAAGGTACATACTCAAAAGAGCTGTACTGGAGGGAATGAGTTAAATATGTCATTCTTATGGAAATATATCATCCTGACAATTGTGTGCCTTAATCCTGATATTATTAGACTTTTCTTTTTTATTTTTGCAACAAGGTAATTAACGTTTTAAAACCTACCACATTCCTTTTGTCATATTTCCACTGAATCCATCACTCTAATTAATTTTACGAATATTGGCTTAGATTTCAATTTGGCAGAATTATCTAGTAGTAGTTTAACTTTTATTCTCCATGATCACTACACATCATAAGTGATAAAACTTGACATGAAGTAACAATTATCTCCTAGGAACACAAACATTATCTAGTATGTTCTGTTCCCTGATAAATTTGTTAACAATCTTCATCAATTGTCAATTGTTGTATATATATATATATATATATATATATATATATATATATATATATATATATATACACACACACACACACACACACACACACACACACACACACACACACACACACACACACACACAGTCATTGCCCTTTACTCATGTTTCAAGGACAACAGCAACATCGGTCTTATGTGAATGCAGCAAATTTTCTAGTAGAAATCCTTTTTTACTAATGGTTCTTGCATTAAAGACCAGTACAGATAAATAATATTTTGCAATCTGTGAACTGTTAAATTTCTGACCTGGTAAAAATTCTGCTCATTCTACTCAAATACTGTAGTATATATACAATGAGAACAAAGCTGCTGCTCCCCTAAAGGCAAATGCTGATGGAACAGGAAAAACAGAAAAAATAGAGAAAAAAACTCCAGCAATAAAACACCCGACAGTTCCACTAATAAATATTTCATTAAATCTTGAGCAAGATGCATCACATCCTCTAATTCATGCAGAGTCTCACTTTCAATTCAAGTGACTAAGATATGACTATTAATACTATGTGAAGCAAGATTGCTTTTAAAATCATCATATAATAAAAATATTAAAAAAAAGGCATATAATAAAAATATATAATATTTGCACTAGGATTCATGACATCTACGAACTACTAAAAAACAGACCAATGCTAAAAAAAAAATATATATAATGAGTAAGCAAAAATATATATAAATAAATCAACAAATAAATTTCTATATAAAATACCAGACTCATGAGTATTTCTACATTTACTGTAGTATATATGTTACAAAAATTATATTCCCTTGTCTTGACAGGTAGACTCCATCTTCTATTTACTTCCAAAATATTTTCATTCATGCTGACACGATTCACCTTTCTATATGTGATTTGTGAAAAAATAAGTCCTAACACCTGTACAAGTTATGTTATGTAAGAGGACTCTAAGTTCCCTACTAGCAGTTAGTGAGTCCTTAAAGATGAGATCATTTGAACCAACATAAATAAAAACAACTCCATACTTCCTTACATTATAGCATTCTAAGGCCCTTCTCACATCCTGGTTTCAGATAAACTTTGGATTGTCTTGTCAAAAATCTGTATGAATTTATAGCTGGCTAAGCCCTCGGGACAGTTAGAACACACCTGTCTACAATCTATCCCTTCCTTTTAACAATCAATAAAAGAATCAGAGGTTAAAAAATAAAATATAAAACTAAATAAAGCTTCTCTTACTGATCAGCTACAAAATTAATCAAAAAAAGAGCTATGGATAGTTTTATATAAGCTCTGCAAGGAAACCGAATCTTTCCTTAAAGCATGTATGTTTTATATGTGATGCTTATTAAAACGTATATGTGCTAAATTTGAAGAAAAATGACTCACAAACATTCAGTAATAACACAGCTTGTCTACTGTGTTGTTTCTAATCTTGTAGATAACATATTAAAGATCCTACAATCCTTAAAGAGACTCTTGAACATATATCTAGGGTATGTATAATATACTATCTTTGTGATATACTGGCATCAAGATTTCAGATTGGTAGTTCACCATGATTTTTCAAGTTGTGGTACTTTGATTCTGATATACAACAACTCTAATAGCCCAAATCATGAGCAGAATTATGCTAATGATATCACATGATCTGTAGACAAATCTCTTTGACATACAATGTACTGAGGGAGTGTACTGCATTGCATATACAGTATGCAAGCGTACTGAGCGTATTCGGAGATATGGATCACCTACATAAGTAGCAGGTTACACTTTATGGCAGACTGTGCTCCCGTCCTGTAAATGATTTATTTAACTTTATGCTGATATTGACGTCAAGAGGCTTGTATCTTGTGTGTGAGCAAGGTGATACCAGTGGTTGAACAATGAGATCCATGTAATGTGACAAAATTTGTTTCATGACTAAAAATGTATTGAAAGCATATATTTCATGAACATGGAATGACTGGCATAAGTAGGAATGAAAATATAATATTTTGTTTATCAGAGTTGTGCAATAAATATGTCATATTTACCATAATGTCAATACAAATTACACTGACAGAAACACAATAATTGCAGTGTCATGGGACAGGGTTAGAGATGAGAATAAATGAAAGAAAACTGCATCAGTTCTGTACATCTGAACAACATGGGTATGCATATATAACATTTGATTATAGCTATGGTTTATGAAAATGCACATACTGGCATATTAATTCTATGCATTACTTCCCTATTGATTGCGATGCATAGGAGTTGGTTCAGGATTGCAAAAAGATACTAATAATATGCTGTCTGCTGCAAACATGAAATGACAGTCAATAGCAGAGATGAAGATATAACACTTTACTTATCTCTGCAATGGTAACGTATGACATTTATGATTATATTTGCAGTCATACTTCATTGAAAGAAAGCCACATCATACCTGTGCATTTGTACTATGTGGAAATGAAGATATCTACCTATAGCACTGCTACTGAAGATGTGCATATTTTTATATTTGTTATAATAACACATGCAATGACTTTGTAGCGGGTGAGTCAGAATCACAGCCATCAACACATGGGAGAAAGCAAGCAATGCACAACAATCTGCAGCGTTCTGAATGAAGATATTTGAAGATATAATGATTTGTTTGTAAATATACTTTATGAAATATGATGCATTATCATACTGTTGTTAACAGTGAGTGCCCTGTATAGCTTGAAAGCAAATGTAGTGTATCATATGAAAGCTGAAATCATTGCAGAAAAAATTGCCACTGCTACATATGACATACCTTTAGTACAAGAGCAGAGGTATTTGTGTTAATATCTCAGTAAGCGAGCATGGCAAAGTGCTTTCTGATTGATTGTTAGCAGTCTGACAACTGGACAGTCAAATACACTCCTGATTACATTTGTCTAGCTGGTGTAGTTACTTAGATGTTGCACTGATTTGCAAAAGTATAGAAGAATGTTCATAAAATAAGTAATTGTCAGTTATAAACATAAGATTATGAGAATCATGAGCTGGAAGTCAATAGTATAGCCATTGTTAAAGTCTGTGAGTGTGCTGAAATTGTTTTTGTTTATATATATAAATCTATATATATATATATATATATATGTATATATATATATATATATATATATATATAAATCTATATATATATATATATATATATATATATATATATATATATATATACATACACATACATATATGGGTCTCTATCAGTTGATCAAGTTTTTAGAAACTCAAACTCCATATGGTTGAGACCATATGATTGCATTTTTGAAAACTTGAAGCTTTTTAATAGAGATCACTGGACAGTGAGGACTGGGAAATGTACCCCTTTCCTCACTGTAGTGTGATCTCGGAGTTGGTATATATAATTTGGAGGGGGTAAGGGGAATGCAGGGGGGCTTGCCCCCCCGACAAAAACATGAAAAAGGTAGATTTTTGTGTTTTTGTTTTGATGTTCGAGTTTTCGGAAACTCAGTCTTTTGGTCTCTTTGATATTTTTTTTGTGTTTCCGAAAAGCCGATCATCTGACATATACACATGTTTTTGCAGGGGTGTGTGTGATTGTTTTAGAAAAGTACTTTCTGAAAAATAGCTTAGGACTCAGCACTGCAATCAGTGAAATCTCTCATGTAGGTCTATACAATCAGAAAGGAGTGTCAGTGAAGCAACTTTATTTATAAACAGTGATATCAGCTATCACTTCACACATTATGCAAACAGTAAAGGAAATATATTGCATGGACAATACATTTTATTATTTTATCACCTTCGTTTAGATAGGGTTCAGGGAAGACAACATTCTGCATTGTTAGGGTTAAAAGTTTTGATGGATGCTTTGACTATTTTGGCAGATGTCAGCACAAGGACTTGAATATTAAGCCTTTGGATAATTATATGTTGAGATGAATTTATTGAAAAAGATCTTGAACAAGCTCTGCTACTACTAAACTACTTTCTTCTTATTAGGGAGCATATTTTATAAAAGGGGGGTCATTCTGGCTATGGTATGTCTAAAATTTTAGAAAACTGCTATGGATAAGCAGCTTAAATGAGACACCCCAACACAGGTTAGGGGCAATTGTGGAAAAGTCAAGAACCTTGGTTAGGTAAATGAGGAGCAAGTAGGTTTAGATTTTCCTAGGCATTCAGTCCTGGGTCTTGTACATAGCATTCTTACAGATTCCTGCATATTTACTCTGTTTGCAGGGAAAAGGCATTCCACAGCGAGGTGCTGGTTTAAGGCACAAAAGTAGAAGCATATCTACTAGTACAACAGATAGGAGTAATACTGTTTCAGACATGCCACATGAATGAGGTAGATTTAATTCCTGTTTTAGATTCATGTAAACCATCATGGAATCATGCACTCATAGAAGTTGATATTCTGGCAGAATGTTTAAAAGATTGCCTTAAGGAAGATGATGCCATTGAATTGATTGAATGATTTAAGTATGGTTTCTCATTTTAGTCAACCACTGCTAGCAATAAACAAAAGTGTAAACATTTAAGGTGAGGAACAGAAATGGAGGATATAATGAAGGTAATTTTGGGTAAAGCAATTGCAAAAGATAACATTTAACATCCAGCTTTTAAGGTTTTCACAGTTTCCTCCTGGGCCTGATAAGGAAGGAAGATTTAGATTCATCCATCATTTATTCTCCTCAGAAGGCTCTTCCATCAATGATGATATAGCCTCAAATTTAAATGAATATTTGGCCCCTTCTCATTCTATTACATTTTCCTCTCTTAATTATTTGCTCAGTTTCTTGGTTTCTTAGTCAGTTTTCTCCAGCATATTCCAGCCCTTCTTGCCTATTCTCTGTACCCCTAATTGTAGTCATCCCTATTGGCAGAATCTACTTTCTCCATCCGTGTGTTAGCTTAGTTCTTAGAATACTTTCTGCTACTTTATGAATGTAATATTCTGTATGGTCATTATTATTCTCCTTAAGGATCTCTGTCCAAAATCCCAGTCTCTCCTTGCTTCTTGAGCTTCCTCATTTCATCATCATCCCTTTGCACTGTGAATTACATCTTTTGCTTCTGTTGTGTAACAGGAGGCTTAACTGTGTAACTCTGAAATACCCCTTCAAACCATAAACCATCTTGTTCTATAGGAAGGATCAACTTATCCCAATTGACTCTTGCCCTCTTCCTCTCCAAGATAAAATCCTTCAACTTTTTTATTAATTGCTATCCACAACTTTGCCTCTGGTTGCTAAAAATATGTCTGACCTGTGCATAAACAAGACTACAATCCATGACTGAATATTAAGCAATGACCCTGACAAAATCTCAGTTACAGGCTCACTTCCAGACTCCCTAAGTGAACATAATCTCAGATATGCTATCTAACAATGCACCAAAAGCTATAAAAACATCATGTACAACCTAGATTGAAAGTACACAAACTTCAGTTTAACCCTCTTTACCTCTACACTTAGGAAAATCAACCAGTCTTCTCTAAAACCTTACCTCTAGATGAAGCAGTTGAAAAATGTAATTATTACTTTCTATCAGTTTTCACTAGTTAGGTACCACTAAGAAAAAAGCATGTTACAACAGGAGATTGTCACACATACCAAATTACATGGAGTCACCATAGATATTAATCTAAAATTTGATCTACACATCCAAAATACTATCAAAAAACCATATAAAACTAGGTCTCTTATACAAAACACCTCCCTACCTTACCTTGCAATCTAGAATGACCACTGTCCTCTCACATCCATTGTTAACTTTCTCCTGTGCCTCTTCCCCCACTAACAAATGCCAACTCTTCCCTTTTAACAAAACTAGAATGATGTTATAATAAAATATCAAAATTTGGAATCCACTTTCCTAGTAAAACCCATCACTGCCTAGCACTCAGCCAATGAAACTGGTTAGAATTCCCCAGCTATCAAAAACGGAGTCAACGTAAACTGGTACAGTATTCTTCAGCAACCAAACAAATGTCCAGTACTGAAGACAGGAATTCTGTGGTACTCCCCATCCAGATTTCTCAGGTCTAAGGACATAGATCTTACTCAAGTCTGTAGAACAAACAATAAAAACAGTATAGTAATGTATTCGTCATACGTATTCAAATATTGGAATGATCTCCTATAAGATCCAAATCAAATCATAAATCTAAAAAACTTCAAAGGAAACCTTTGGACTCAAATCATGGATTCCAAACTCCACTCCTATCAGTCTTCTCTTGTCCAAGTGTTGCTACAGCTCTATCCATCTGTCTTCTATTTATAGTTCTCTTTTAGTTTTCTTGCATAATCTAAGCTTCTATGCTTTCATCTGAAGACCCACTAGCTTATCATTGCTACAGTAAAACTGAAATTATACTGTGTAGAACATAATGAGTTTCAGGATGCATCTCTTCTGTGTTTTATCTATCTCTTCTGTGTTTTTGCATGTTCTGTTCTCATTAATAATTTATTATGAGATCTGACAGCAAAGAAAGGACTAAACCCTAGCTTGCATCACATCCCACATCAAAAGAATTAATGTGTTTGCTCTGAATAAAAATTTCAGAAATATATCATAAGGGCAACCTGACATACAATGTATTATTCTCACGTTATTTAAATTGGATATGCATTTTATTCCCTTGCTTTAGGAGAACATGGAGGAGCAAGTGGGCCTCAGAAAATAAATCTGTCCCCACATTGCAAGCAATTACTAAAGCTGACCTGACTAAAGCACTGGCCAACCCCAAAGAACACTTCCTTGATCCTGAAATGTAAGGCAGCATATCTATTAATCTCTTAGTACAAGAAATTTGGACAAAGCCTAAAATAATGGGGTGGAGGGCCGAAAAATAGGGACAGAATTTAACTCATTACACCCTAGCGATACCTCCATGTGTTTCTGCAGCAACACTCTACCGATGCCTCTAGGCATCAAATATTGCTTGCTCGTATTTACTTTAATAATTCAAAAACCATGCTATGTACAAAATATTAGAAGATATCATCTTAAAGCTTAGACAATGGCAAACACAACTGTATTGATGTTTGACCTCTGTCTAGTTCAGGTAAAAATATATGAATTCTTGTTCATATCACATTTATTTATATTGTTATTGTCATACATTTCATATTTCTCTAGATATCTTGACAACCAAGCAGCACAGACAAAACTGCTTAGACCCATATGAAAGCTTTCAGCTGTTTGAACAGAATACTGATGGCATTATGTGTTTAACTTGAGTGGTTGATGAGATACTGTTAAGTTCTTTACAAATTATAGGTTCATAGGTTCATAGGTTCATACTAGGCTATCTGCCCTAGGGCATTTATAAGCCTAGCCAGAATGTGTTTGGCTTTCACCACCCATTTAAATTTATTTTGCTATGCCCTTTTTCGAGGTTAGTATACTGTGCCTCTGTCTAACAGTGACACAGAAGTGATACCCGGGGTAAACCTACGCTCTCCCATCCACTCATCAAGATTCCTCTTGAAGAGAGTCAATGAGGGACTCTGCCTAACCTGGACTGGGATTTTATTCCAGAGTGAAGGGAGCCTCTGGGTTATGAATCTGTCCCTCCAGCATGTCCTATTTATTTCAGTGCTGAGGTTCAAGTCTCTTGAGCACGTAGCTCGATGGGATTTGGATTTTCTGAGGTGCAGCATGTCCATTAATTCGGGTTGGACATGGCTTTATACGTCAGGCACAGATCGCCTCTGAACAGGCAGTATGCCACTGAGTAGAGCTGGAGTTTCTTTAACCGAGCAGCATATGGCATCTGTTTGAGCCCTTTGATCCTCTTGGTGAGGTACTTTTGGGGTCTTTCCAGTTGCTGCAGGTGTCTGGTAAGGTACATCCCAAAAGGGCATTGTACTCCATTATGGGTCTGATGAGGGATGAGTAAAAAGGCACGATGATCTCCCATGATCTAGATGTGAATCCCTTCATGATTATGTGGGCTATATAAAATGTTTTTCTAACCACTTTGGCCACGTGGTTGTCAAATGAGAGATTGCTATCAACTTGGGTCCCCAGGTCCCTAATTACTTCTTCTGTACTTAATGGATTACCACCTATGTGGTAATTTGTGGGCACTTTGTTTTTGCCAAAGGGGATGACTATACACTTTTTGGCATTTAGCTTGAGGCCATGGCTCTGGCACCAGTTGTCTGTTTCTATGAGGCCCTTTTGGAGGATGCTTGTGTCGGCTGGAGAATCGATTATAAATGTAATAGTTACTGTGTTCACTGTAACTTATAAAATCCGGTTTAAGACCTGTAGTCTAAAGAATACTACTAGTACAAATAATAGTTTGTTCTAAAGAATTTGACATCTACATTTATTTAGTAACCTCTGGTTCCAGACATATAAACATTTGCTTGAAATTTGAAGGCATAATTTGATTTTATCAAAAAGCTTAGTCTTTGCCCATTGGAAGATGCAGTGTAAACTTCCAGAGCTCCAATGGAAGGGAATGAGTTAAATACTGCTCTTAAAACATAAAGTTGTTAGAGTAACTAGGCAGCCTATCTACCACAGGAGGAGTGGTTTCTGGCCCAGAAATTATAGTTTATTGCCCATTTGGGAAGCTTTTCCATCTCTTTCAACCTTCTGATTTAAAAGCCTGTGTTTGTGCTTGCTTCCTGCCTTTCCTGTTACTAGTCTAGTCCAGGTACGGATTTGCTGTATCCAGGACTCTTTGTAAGCTTCTGAGCCCCCAAGCCTTTCTGTGTTGGAGGGAAGCCTTCTAGCTTATCAGTGGGAGTGGTAAGCATCAGGTAGCCGATCTACCACAAGAGGAGTGGTCCCTGGCCCAGAAATTGTAGCTATTGGCTGTTTGAGCAGTTTTTTTCCATCTCTTTCATCTTTCTGGTTTGAAAGCCGCACTTGTGCTTGTTTCACGCCTTTCCTATAACTAGCCTAGTCCGGTTACAGAGTTGCTGTATCCAGGATTGTTAGTAAGTTTCTGAGCCCCCAAGACTTTCTGTGTTGGAGGAAAGCCTTCTAGCTTATCAGTGGGAGTGGTAAGCACTAGGTAGCTTATCCTCCACGGGAAGAGTGAGTTTTGGCCCAGAAATTGTAGTTTATTTGGCTGTTTGGGCAGTTTTCCATCTCTTTCAACTTGCTGGCTTAAAAGCCTGCGTTTGTACTTGTTCCCCTCCTTTCCTGTAACTAGTCTAGTCCAGGTACAGATTTACTGTATTCCAGGACTCTTTGTAAGCTTCTGAGCCCCCCAAGCCTTTCTGTGTTGGAGGGAATCCTTCTAGCTTATCAGTAGGAGTGGTAAGCATTAGGTAGCCTATCTACCACAAGAGGAGTGGTTTCTGGCTCAGAAATTGTAGCTAATGGCCATTTGGGCAGTTTTTTCTATCTCTTTCAATGTTCTGGTTTAAAAGCCACACTTGCACTTGTTTCCCACCTTTCTTGTAACTAGCCGAGTCCAGATACAGAGTTGCTGTATCCAGGACTGTTGGTAAGCTTCTGAGCCTCGCAAGCCTTTCTGTATTGGAGGAAAGACTTCTAGCTTATCAGTGGGCATGGTAAGCACTAGGTAGCCTGTCTACCATGAGAGGAGAGGTTCTTGGCCGAGAAATTGTAGTTTAATGACCATTATACAATGACCTCCTATTAATATTCAAAAATGTGCATGCTGATTGGTCAGTGTGCACATTGTAAATCAGAGTTATAGTAATGGAAAAAGGTCCAGTCGCCCGGACTTTTTCCATTACTATAACTCTTTTTTTACAGCAATGGAGAATGCAAGATCTCCATTGCTTCACACTGTCTCACTATGTTAAAGGAGTTTAACATAGCGAGACAGCTTTAAAAAAAGCAACAGAGATTCTCCGTTGCTTTAACATAGCAAGACAGTTTGTAAAAAGCAACGGAGATCTTGCTTTCTCCGTTGCTTTTTTCAAAACTGTCTCACTATGTTGAATGGGTTTAACATACCAAGCAGCTTTAAAAAAAGCAACAGAGATTCTCTGTTGCTTTTTTTTAAAGCTGTCTCGCTATGTTAAACCCATTTAACATAGTGAGACAGTTTGTAAAAAGCAACGGAGATATTGCTTTCTCCATTGCTTTTGCCCACAGCTCTGATGTACTGTGTAGGCATGCGCAGTACATCAGAACTGCCGCAGAATATAAGACAGCTGCGGAAGGGCAGCAAGGAGGCATTATACAATGCCATTATTTAAAAAAAGTAATTATTTTTTTTCTTAAATAAAGTCATTGTATTTTATTTTATTTATTTATTTTTTATTTTACATTTGTTGACCGGGCTAGTCTAGCTGGATATATTTCCATTTTCAGTAGAGGCCCGGGGAGAAAAGCTCCACATAAATTTTAACAAAAGGTCAAAAATAGACAATCAAATTGACAAATCATCATAAATGGCGAGACAATAAAAAAAATAGAACCCAATTACAGGTATACACATAAAAAAATCACAATTGTAAGGATAACAGTATTAGCTGTAATAACATCAAGAACAAGGCATAAAGCAGAGAGCAAAAATTGATTTATAATAATTTATAGAACTAATCTAGTACAAAAAAAAGAAAAGAGAAAACTCTCGTAGGAGAGGAGGAAGGGAAGCAGTTTAAGAAAAGTGAAGGAAAAGTAAAAAGAATGGAAGAGAGAGATTAACAAAGGGCAAAGAGGAAAACAGAAAAAAACTCTAGGGAGATAGATTGAAGCAGACTCACAAAAAGAGAAAGAAAATAAAGTAGTAGGAAAGCTCAGAGTATTAGAAAAGCACAGAAGAGGTAAAAGATTAGTCAGGTTTTGTACAGGAACAGAGCCAGTGGCTTTGGAAGTAATCTTTGATTTTATGTTTAAAGAGAGGTAGAGATGTGGTAAGTGTTATATCACTAGGAGCAGATTCCAGTTCCTTCCTACAGTATTATTGAATAGAGAGTCACCAGAAGAATTATTAGTCTTTGTAATAGTAGCCATAAGTTTACTGGAAGAGGAGTTTAGGTTGTTATAAGGGATTAAAAGTTTAGAGAGTATAGGGGTATTATTGGGTTGGTATAGAATTTTATGGGCAATAGTGAGTTGAGGGATTAACAGAAGGTTTTGAAGTTCTAGCCAGCCTAGAAGTTTCAGGTTAATACAGTGATGAGTTCTGAAAGGGTTGCCAGTGGCAAACGGGCAATGTTGTTGTAGCAAGTAGCCAGTTTGTTAAGGTTGGCTTTCCTTAGGTTAGTAAAATTGGTGGAAGAGTTGACAGAAGATGGGAGTGGGCAATCTTGGCTCTGGATGAAGAGGTTAGGAAAGGTTTAATTCTATATAGGCTTCCTATTTTTCTATTGACTATTTTAATGGTGTTGTTGATATGCTGATCAAAGGAGAGGTTATTATCAATTGTTATTCCTAAAAGTTTTGTTGTTGGATCAGGGGTGATGAGAGTGGCATTATTTGAGGAGATGTTGAAGTGCAAAGGAGTGGACCGTGTGCTAGGGGAGAAAAGGAGAAGTTTAGTTTTTTTGGCATTGAGGAGGAGGTTACGTCTGGTGAACCACGTTTCTACTGTGTTGAAGACACTTTGAGTAATAGAAGAAAGTACATTAGGAGATGAAGCAGATAAGTGACCAAACCACACCAACCGTGAGTAAATCCAGCATTACCCACACCCAGGCGTGGGTTATTGCTATATTTGGACAGTCTGTCCATCTCTTTCAAATTTCTGGTTTAAAAGACCATATCTGTGCTTGTTTCCCATCTTTCCTGTAACTAACCTACTGGGTAGCACTAGAAAGCCTTAAACTGATACAAGCCTTCTAGCTTAGGAGAGAGACTTTGGAGTGATTAAGTATCAGTTTTCTGTACTTTCTTGCTGTACTTAACTGTTTTCCGCCTAAAAGCAGATTTTCCAGCATTTATTGTGATTTAAAAGCTTGTTTTTTTCACATAGTGTACTTATTTGGCAGCCTGCACTTTTAAAAAAAGTTGTTTCTTGTTTATTGTTTCACTGTTGTAGGCTACACACTAAAGTGCAATAGCCTTTTTCTGATAGTTTGTAGTCGTTTAAAGCTGTTTTAAGTGTATTTTTTACTGTTTTTGTCTTATCTTTTCAAAAAAACAAACAAAAAAATTCCCTGTTTCCCACCTTTCTAAGCTAGTATATTCCACTTTTCAGGCTAGTGCTGAATTCAGGGCTGTGATACTAGTTTCTGAGTTTCCCACACCTTACTTGGATAGAAGGAAGTTTCTCTGTTCACCTGTGAGAGAGGGGAGCTTTGAGCAACCTATCTGTCCCTGGAGGAGTGGTTCCAGCCCAGAAGTTAGTAGTTTATTGGCCATTTTGGGCTAATTTCTATCTCTTTCATTTCCCTAATATAAAAACCACGTTTGCATGGTTTTGCACACTGGGCAGTGCCGGTTAGCTACTGTTAAATTATTCCCGGCTCCACTAAGTCTCCTCTTCAGTTTTTCCCTTGAAACTAGTCTAACTCTCAACCTAAGCACTCAAAAAACATCTTACAGCCCAGCACTTGCTCAGACCTAATAGCAAGCATTAATATACCCTGACACTGATTGCTCAGTAGGGCAAGGCTCTTTATTCACCCCTCACCAACCAAGCGACTAAGCAGCTCACCCTACTATTCAGGCATGACCAAAGGGCAACTTCAGGTGCACTCTCCAGTCCAGCTGGTGAATCTGGGTATCCTGAGGCAATGTTACAACTGTCTCATGTACACAGACAACCCTCTCCTCCTACCACAAAACACTAATATATGCAAGAGATGCAATTATACAGCCAAACTGGAAGCTAAGCTGTCTCCACCCAAGACTGGAACAGACAGTCAAGAGGAGAGGTTAACACTTGCACCACAACTCCAGCCGCACACAGACCTACTAAAACAGCACTGGCAAAAAATACACATAAATACACAAAATCATACTCGGAGGCTCTAAATAAAAACCTGCAAAAGCATCAGAGACCTCCAAAGCAGACACCGAAACAACCTGCACTTCCCGTCACAAACCAGACAACACATAAAACACAAAATCAGTGTGCTGCACAATCACAGCCCTTAAGGCGAAATAACATACCTAACACACTAGTAATAGGTGACTCTATAGTCAGGCACACTGATGTCCCACTCACTAGGCTGGATAAGCAGAAGGTTACTGTTAGCTGCCTGTCGGGAGCCAGAATCTGCCACATAACACAAGCACTCAGGTCACTCCAGAAAAAGTACAAATATGACTCTGTCATTGTTCATGTTGGTGTGAATGACCTGAGATGTACCTCCCTGGACTACATGAAAAGAGACATGGAAGAGCTCTGTGATCATGTAGCCCAGGCTGGTATGACCCTGACCCTGAGTAGTATTATGCCCTCACCAAGAATGATACCTCAGTATAAAGAAAAAATGATACATTTCAGCAATTGGCTAAGGTTCTGGTGTCATTCAAATGGGATCCAGTGTCTTTCAGCCTGGGACGACATGCTTGACAAGCCACATTGCTTCGCAAGAGACGGATTGCACCTGTCACCCCTAGGCTTTCGAATACTGGCCAAGGCTCTTGCTACGCCCATAGTGGCTTTTTTAGGCAAGGCTCAAAATTCAAACCCACCTCCGTAAACAGCACAATTAACAAAAAAACGAGGGCTATACTACTCAACGCCCGGAGTTTAAATCTTAAAATGCATGAGCTCGAAGCACTCCTCAGTATGGAGAATGTCGATATCTGGTGCAGTAACTGAAACCTGGTTCAAGGCTCCAGAGAGCACCACAGCATTACTGGGCTACAACTCATGCCACACGTTTCAGCCACAGAACACAGACCGAAACACAAAAGGAGGGGGTGTATCCATATTCATCAAGGATACCTACACCTACAGGTTAGTGATGCAGCATGATACCTCTGAGATCATCCGTGTGCAACTAACATCGGGCAAATCTGCAATGCAAATTGTGGCCTGCTACAAATCACCCTCCATGACTACTCCACCTTTCTGGAGACAATGGAAAACATGAAGGTCCTACCAAACACCCTGATATTATGCGATTTCAATTACCCTACCATTCACTGGGAAAACTACTCGAGTACAAATTCCCAGGCCCAGTGCTTCCTGGAGTTCATCAACTTAAATGCCCTGGATCAGTTGGTAAACTCCCCTACCAGAGGTGAAAACATATTGGACCTGGTCATCACCAGCATGGGCGACAGGTGTTCCACACCGGAGGTCAACCCGTCACTGGTTAGATCAGACCATAAACAAATCACTCCGGATGTCCACACCCCACCACCACCCCCAACTAAGGAAATCACAGTAAAAAACTTTTCTAAAGCAAACTTCACCTTACTTAAGACAGAGGTGGTAAGTTTCACAGCCCCACACTAAATGATAACTCTTCCCAAGATGCAGAAACCTTTACAAATGCACTCTATGAGCACCTACAAGGATGCATGGATAACGCCATCCTTAGCAAAACCAAGACTCACTCCTCTAAGAGAAGGAAACCAGTTTGGTGGACCCCTGCAATAAACAGGCTATACAATAGGAGGAGGAAACTAGTTCAGTAAAAAAGCAAATCCCAAGAAGGAAAGACATCCCTGATCAGTATCAGTAAGAAACTAAGGTCTCTCATGAAATCATCCAAGGCTAACTTCGAAAGAAAAATAGCCAAAGATTCAAAAGATAACCACAAAGCCTTCTTTAGCTATGTTAAGAATCTAAGTGGCAACTCGCAGATATGCACTGAACTAGTGCAAAATAGCACAAAATATACTGAACCTACTGATATTGCCAACATCCTGGCAGATAGATTCAGTGCAAACTTCACCCCCTCTCACCTCCAAAAGGGCCCACAACAATACCGGAAAAGTGTAGTGTCCCAAGAATCACGGATGCACAGGTGAAAACAGCCCTTTCAAAAGTCAAAAACACAGCATGAATGGGACCAGATGGTGTCCCAGGCTGCATCTTGCACGAACTACAGAACAAACTAACCCCCCACCTAAACACGCTGCTCAACCTCAGCCTCTCCACAGGCTATGTGCCCATAGAATGGCACACAGCAATGGTTATTCCTCTCCACAAAGGGGGGCCACAACTGACCCTGGTAACTATTGCCCCATAAGCCTGACTAGCCTGGTCTGCAAGGCTATGGAGCTCATCATCATGAAACTCATTAACAAAGACATTGGGAATCTACAAACACTTGACCTGACCCAGTTCGGCTTTGTTAAGGGCAGATCATGCCTACTAAACCTGGTTGACTTCTTTGAGAGAGTCACCAAGGCCATCCTACCTTGACCTTGCCAAGGCTTTCAACACCATTCCCCACTCAGGTATTACAAAAGAAATCACCAGCTTGAACATAAACCGCTACGTCATGAGATGGGTTGCCAACTGGCTTACAGACAGAACTCACATGGTAAGAATAGCAGGCTCCAGGTCCGACTCTAAACCAATCACAAGTGGTGTCCCACAAGGCTCGGTCCTGGGACCCCTACTGTTCAGCATATACTTCTCAGAAGTACGGGCAAACACAGGAGGACTATGGCTAACCAAGTTCGCCAATGACTGCAAACTGGAAGCCATAATTGACTCTCCAGCTGACACGGACATCCTCCAAAAGGGCCTTACTGGGATGGACACCTTGTGTCAAAGTCATGGCCTCAAGCTAAATGCCAAAAAATGCATAGTCATCCCATTTGGGAAAAACAAAACACCCATGAATTACCACATAGGTGGCAGCCCCCTTAATACAGAAGAGGTAATAAGAGATCTGGGGACCCAGGTAGATACTAATTTCTCCTTTGACAATCATATTGCCAACGTAGTTAGGAAATCCTTCTATGTGGCTCATCTAATTACTAAAGGGTTCGCATCTAGAAATAAAGAGGTTATAGTGCCCCTCTACTCATCACTCATTAGACCCATCATAGAGTACAATGCCCCATTTGGGATGTACCTCACAAGACACTTCCAACAGCTGAAAAGACCACAAAAGTACCTCACCAAGAGGATTACTGGTCTCAATCATGTGTCCTATGCAGCCCGACTGAAAAAACTCCGGCTGTACTCAGTGGCATATCGCTTACTCAGAGGTGATCTCTGCCTGACTTACAAAGCCATGTCCAACTCAGAATTGATGGACATGCTCCACCTAAAGAAATCCAAGTCACTGCGAGCCACGCACTCTAGTGAGCTAAACCTCACCACAACAATAAATAGAACATGCTGGAGGGATAGATTCCTGTCACAGAGACTCCTCATGCTTTGGAACAAAATTCCAAATTACATCAGGCAGAGCCCCTCACTAACACTCTTCAAGAGAAATCTTGACGAGTGGATGGGTAAGAGAAAATACACCCTTGGGATCACTTCATTGTCTCTGCTTGACAGAGGATCAGTTAATTAATCAATGGGGCGGCGAAAGTTGACACACTCTGGCTAGGCTTATAAATGCCCTCGGGCAGATAGCCTATTACCTACCTATGAACATATGAACAGGCTTTGTGTTAGCATGCATTTTTTTTAAGTATATGAAGTTTGAAACTCAAATGTATGGCATTATTTAGTGATTTCAACCATCCATGACTTGCCAGAAAACTACAAATTTTATCAGGAATAGACCAAAAATATGAGGCAAAGATGTGGACATTCTGCTAAAATCTGGACAGCTGAGCGGTATGACACTCACTGTAACATCAAATGCATTTCTCCATTACTATTTCTCATTATGAGGAAGATTCATAATTTTGGATCTTAAAAGCCCATGTACCTGATTGTTATCTCTTGAAATGTTTTGTCATTTTTCCAGTGCTATTTTTTCTTAATATTCTTGATATATAATAACAACTCATATATATTCAATCAAACATCTTTATAATTATAAAATAACATAATTTAACCCCATACGAGTTTCATGGTGAAACTGTCATAACCTGCTATTACTTGTGTACATTTTGCAAGTTGGCTTCACATGTTCCAAGGTAGTGTTCCACCTGTTGAGAGAGGGACAGCTGTGTGCATATATGATCCCTGCAGAGTGAAAAAATACATCTGTCCCAAACTGACATCTTAATGTCTGCCTCCTCAAACACTTTCTTACAATACTGTTACTATCATATTAGTATTTTATGTATGTGCGTATGTATGTATGTATATATATATATATATATATATATATATATATCTATATATATATATATATATATATATACATATATATATATATATATATATATATATATATATATATATATATATATATACAGTGGATATAAAAGTTTACACACCCCTGCTAAAATGTCAGGTTTTTGTGATATAAAAAAATGAGACCACAATAAATAATTTCAAAACTTTTTCCACCTTTAATGTGACCTATAACCTGTACAGTTCCATTGAAAAACAAACAAATCTATTAGGGGAAAAATATAAAAAATGTGCAATAAGCTGGTTGCATAAGTTTGCACACCCTTAAACTAATACTTTGTTGAAGCACCTTTTGATTTAATTACAGCATTCAGTCTTCTTTAGTAAGAGTCTATCAGCATGGTACATCTTGACTTGGCAATATTTGCCTACTCTTGCAAATTGCGAGGGCATCTCTTGTGCACAGCCATCTTCAGGTCACCCCACAGATTTTCTATTGGATTTAGGTCTGGGCTTTGGCTGGGCCATTCCATAACTTTAATTTTCTTGTGGCGAAGCCATTCTTTTATTGATTTGGATGTATGCTTGGAGTCATTGTTATGTTGAAAGGTGAAATTCCTCCTCACCTTCATCTTTCTAGCAGACGCCTGAAAGTTTTAGGCCAAAAGTGACTGGTATTTGGAACTGCTCATAATTCCCTCCACCTTGATTAAAGCCCCAGTTCCAGCTGAAGAAAAGCAACCCCAAAGCATGATACTGCCACCACTATGCTTCACCATGTGGATGGTGTTCTTTTGGTGATGCAAAGTGTTGTTTTTGCACCAAATGTTCCTTCTGGAATTGTGGCCAAAAATTTAACCTTGGTCTCATCAGACCATAACACATTTTCCCACATGCTTTTGGAAGACTTGATGTATTGTTTTGCAAATTTTAGTCAGGCCTAGATGTTTTTCTGTGTAAGAAAAGGCTTCCATATTGCAACCCTACCCCATAGCCCAGACATATGGAGAATACGGGAGATTGTTGTCACTGATAGTACACAACCAGTACTTGCCAGAAATTCTTGCAGCTCCTTCAGTGTTGCTGTAGGTCTCTTGGCAGCCTCCCTGACCAGTTTTCATCTTGTCTTTTCATCAGTTTTTGGAGGGACGTCCAGTCCTTTGCAACATCACTGTTGTCCCATATTTTCTCCAATTTTTGACGACTGTCTTCACTGTGTTCCATGGTACATCCAATGCAGTGGAAATTTTTTTGTACCCTTCTCCTGACTGATACCCTTCAACAATGAGATCCCTTTGATGCTTTGTAAGCTCTTGCGAACCATGGCTTTTGCTGTAGCAGGCAACTGAATAAATGTCAGGAAAATCCTACTAGGACAGCTGAACTTTATTTGGGGTTAATCAGAGTCTATTTAATTGATGGGAGGTGTGTACCCAAGAAGACTGAATGTTGTAATTAAATCAAAAGGTGCTTCAACAAAGTATTAGTTTAAAGGTGTGCACACTTACGCAACAACGAATTGTAAGTTTTTTATTTTTTATATTTTTCCCCCTAACAGATTTGTTTGTTTTTCAATTGAATTTTACAGGTTATAGGTGACATTAAAGGTGGGAAAAGTTTTGAAATGATTTATTGTGGTCTTATTTTTTTATATCACAAAAACTTGGCATTTTAACAGGGGTGTGTAAACTTTTTATATCCACTGTGTGTGTATATATATATATATATATATATATATATATATATATATATATATATGTGTGTGTGTGTGTGTATATACACACACACACACACACACACACACACACACATATGTGTCTATGTCAGAAGCTTGAATTTTCAGAAACTCGAAATTCATATTTTCGAGATGATTTGATCGAGTTTCTGAAAACTTAAACTTCAAGAAACAAGAATCTACCTTTTTTTCTACATTTTTGCAGGGAGACAACACCTCACACACACCCTGCATATTATATATATATATATATATATATATATATATATATATATATATATATATATATATATATATACACCAACTCCGAGATTACACTATAGTAGGGAAAAGTGTAAATTCCACGATTCTCACTGTACCGTGATCTCAATTCAAAAGACTGAGAGTTCGGAAAATCGATCATATGGTCTCAACCATATCAATTTTGAGTTTCTGAAAATTCGAGCTTTTGATAGGGACCCATATACAATTCTTTTTTTTTCCAGCCTAGAAGAATAACCCACATTTAATCGGGTGTGGCCACAAACAGAAACTCTAAAAACTGATTAAGAATGAATAAGTTGAAAGTCAAACACAATATCAAGAGCAATACAAACACACACACAGACACACACACACAGACACACACACACACACACACACACACACACACACACACACACACACACACACACACACACACACACACACACACACACACACACACAAAATTCACTCATGGATTTGAGCTCATCCTGCCTGAACCCCAAACCAACATGAATCAAAGAGTTAACCATAGCCATTGTTTGGCACTTACCGAACCTGCAGCCATGGGGGACCCCCAGTTACCTCCCCGCATACAGGGCCCCCCACTGACAACATACAGTCAACCTGCACACAGGCGGCAGTGGGTTTCTCCTTCCTCTTTGCCTGGTTCTTGCAGACTCATTTGCGCAGCAGCATTGTGCAATTCGCAGCACCACTTAATCTTTTTAAATTGCCTTCCCTGTAAGCTGTGATGACAACTGAAAGCTGCACTTCATCAGGTTTGCTTCAGTGAAGCAAGGACCTGATTGGTTGCTGCAGCCAGGGAAGTAAGTTGCATGTTTTTTTTCACTTTAAGGAAGTGACAAAGCAAGGACCTGATTGGTCCTTGCATAGCACTTCCTATAACAGTTGCCTTTAAAAAGGCACATGTGTAGCAAGCATTCCTTTCTCTTGTTTTTAAAGCAAAAGTTTGCTTTGATACTTGGACTTTCTAGAGATTGTTCATTGGATTACTGGTGGCTTGAGGAGGGCAAGGACATCAGAAGAGAGCCTTTCAGCAGCTATCATTGGGACAACCCAGGGTGCTGCATTTTCAACTGCCCTTGTAAGGGCAAGTTTTAACAGGTCTGAAAAAAAGGAGTTAACTGGTCTGTGTGATAGCAAGCAAGGGTGAACCCTCAATCATTTAGAGTGAGCAGAGAATTAGTAACAGCCTTCCACTGAAGAAAAAGGTAAGTTGCTGTTTTTTTTGTGAGGGAGGTACAGGAAGATGATGATTGTAATATACTTTTCATTAGAATTCTTGGAGGATTGGAGAGGGGATGGAGAGGGTCTGTGGTTAAAATAGTTTTAATTTGACTTTGTCCAGAATTCTTGTGTTAAGTGTTTGGGGGGAGATTGTCTGTGAAAATTAATGCCCATATTCTAGTGTTTTAGTCAGTCCTGCATACGAATATTTATATTTTATTTATTTACTTTTTGCTTTGTCCAGAATTGTTCTGAAAGGTTGGTAATGGGGGATGGCGGCTATGAGAATGTTGCAGATGATGTTTTAATGTAGGATAATGCAAACCCTGTTATTCTAGTATTTTTTAAGTTTGTAACAGCAATGTTTACAACTATCTCTGATGCTATGATTTTGCTCTATGATAATTTTTTGCTTTGTCCAGAAGTGTTGTGGTGAGAGGTTGTGAGGGGTGTGCGGGTTGTGAGAATATTATAGAATGCCCTCATGTCTGCCTGGTATTTTTGCTCTCTCTCTCAAGGAAAAAATGTAAGTTAATGCAATGCATTCTACTGCAAGACCTGTTCTAGCATCTTTATAAGTTTATTAGATGAGTGTTTTAAATCCAGTCCTGTGATTTTTTTTTTTTGCTTTGTCCAGAATTGTGCTGAAAGGCTGGTATTGGTAGGATAAAGGCTGTGAGAATGCTTCTGAATGTGCAAATATAATTTTAATTTAAATCCCGTTCTACAAATTTTTGTAAATTTATAAAAGCAATGTTTAAAACTATCTTTGATGTTCCCCCTTTGTTCTGCAATTATTTTTGGCTTTATCTACAGTTATTGTGCTCAGAGGATGGGCTCATGGTAGGGGTTGTGAGAATATTGCACAGCGTTCAAATGTTTGTTTGGTATTTTTGGTCTGTTTCTCATAAAAAAATGCTGGTTGAAGCAATGCATGCTACTACAATATCTGTTATACTAACGTGTTCATTGGTTCATAAGCCCAGTGTTTTAAATCCCTAAAGTTACACCTTTATCTTTATTTATTTATTTATTTTTGCTTCATCCAGAATTAATGTGCTAAGAGGTAGGTAGTGGGGGTATGGGCACTGAGAAAGCTATGGGACTATTTGCTTGATATTTGTGGTCTGTCCCTCAAAACAATTTGGTTTTAGCATTTGTCCTATGCTTTCATGCTTTGTCCAGAATTCCTGTGTTGAAAGGTTTGGGGAGTAGGGGCTGTGAGAATGTAGAATGTACAGGCATTATTGTAATGCACACTAATGCAAGACTTGTTATTTATTTTTAAACATTGTTTTAAATTTATAAAGATAATCCCTGGGATTCAGCAAACTTCCATGCAGGAATAGCTTATTCCTGCATGGAAGGAACCATTCCCATACAGCACAGCAGCATGCCATGCATATTCATGAAGGCACAGTGCCGTGCTGCTAAACAGACATGTTTCTGTGTATGAGTGCAGGGGGTGTGGCTGAGAGCAGTGCTGTCAAAATACACACACCCCCTGCACACCAGAATTGCCGTTCAGGAATTTAAAATGAGTGAGAATGCTTGTAACACCCCAACCCATCAGTGTAAGAAATCTGGTCAAAGCCATAAGGGACAATCGTCCCTACCAAGGCAAAAGTTGATAGAATAACACATGTAGCATAAGCACATAGTACACACCTCCCAACCCGTCAGAGTAAGGAATGTGGACAAAGCCATAAGGGATAATCATCCCACAAAGCAGAAAGTTGGTAGAATAACAGGTTCAGCATTAGCATGGATATTCTGAAGGGTAAAAATAAAACACAACAAATGCATTTTTTTTATACATGCAATTAAGTTTAAGCGTAGCTGTGTGGGTGTGCCCGTTGCTTAGCTAAACTTGGTCCAGCTTAAACAGCACAAGAAGTTAAATAGCAAGACACATCCAACATAACCAGTACTTCAATAGTGTTGTGGTTAGAGTGTATGCTTTGCAAATATCCGTTCCTGGTTTGATCCCCACTGTAACCAATTTGCATTTTACACGTGAAAGCAGTACATAAACATTTTTTTTTATATAATTAGCTACTAAATAACATATATTTGTTAACTAGAGTACTGTAGTAGGTCCAGATGTGAGGTGTCAGTTTAATAAAGTTGTGAAACCCCCATATAAACACAAGTGCCCCATTTAGTATAGTCACATATGAATAAATGTAATGAAAGCACATTGGGGGATGTCAGGGACAGTAAACAAATTTATAATATGTAATGAATGATGAATCAATCCCATACAGCAGATAGTCTATAAAATAAAAAATAAGCAATACTAAGCATTGCACAGCTTTGCTGATGGGTGTAAGCATTGTGTACATATGAATATTAAGGAATGAATAGCCCAGCTAAGTGAATTTGCCCAATGGTAAACAATGCTGAACCTGCCCCTTTAAGCACTGCCAACCTTAGCTAAGCAGGTTTGCCTGTAGCTTAGCTTAGCATATTCAAAACTGTCCAATCATGGCAATGGGTGGGAAATTGGCCATATTTAAACCTCGTAGATGGGAATACAGTTCATAACTGGTTGCAGCTTCCCACTGTAGGCAGTATGGCAGGTGTTGGTGAGGGCATGCACTTCCGGGCACAGTGCTGGGGCATACAGGAGTCCAAGGTCATGGTAGGACTCCTGGTAAAAAAATATGATGAGAAACTGCTGCAGGCCCAGTACCAGGGCTCCCAATACAAAGCAGAAGCCAGGGACCATCTCACCTGTAATCTCACCAGTGCCACTGGCATCCCTCAGACTGGTGAGGGGGTCTAACACCACTATGCTGGCTTGAAGTGGAGGAAGAGGGAGCTCTTGGATGAGTGGGTCCAAGACGCAAGGCAGAGGGGTGATGTCCCAGAAGTGTGTAAGTATTCATATCAATAATTGTTTACCAAAGTCCAGCCTGTGTATGTGATGGATAGGTATGCCTAAATATTTCTCTATTCCCTTTACAGCTGCAGCTGAGCAGACTGTGAATCAGGAAACCCATGCCAGTAGGTTGCAAAGGCTACATCACAAGGTTGGTGAGTAACAATCCTGCTTGTAGTAGTCATACCAAATAAATATAAAGTAGTAGAAAGTCACCTGGAAGTATAAAAACTGTGTATGGGTTGTACTGAATAAACGAGACAATATGACAGTAATAGTCCCATATAGGTGATATTTAAATAAAACTGTAACTGCCTGGCAATAAAGTTCTAACACTGGTTGTGTTTACTCTGGTATTGTATGGCATTTAGTGTTGCATTCTCTGAATAGTAATGTTGTGTTAACCACTGTTACCCACACTGTGCTACATAGAAAATATGTCTAGGAATGTCTGCATAAGACTGTTGTAAGTACAAGGTCAGACTGTACAACCAAGAGAGACTTAGACAGAAAACACTGTAGGCATAGACAGCAGCTTCTAGATAGCTCACTCTGATGAAACACAAATTGTATTTTAGCACACACAGCCATGGTTCGAATCCTGGGAGTGGTAATAAGCTGCATGCATAATCATACCTCTCAACTGTACAGATTTTCGCAGAATGTCCAAATAATTGGCTCATATTTTAGTCACTAAATAATGACATACATTTGAGTTTCAGACATCTAATCCTTCAGAAAATGTATATTAAAACAAATCCTGTTACTCTAGTAACTCTCTAAGTTTATAAGAGCAATATTCAAAATATGCCCCTATTTGTACCCTCATGTTGTCAAGCTTTTTCCACATGTTGTGCATTACGAGATTGAGAGGTATGTTCATAATTTTAACTAGGATTCTGGGAATATATGTAGAAACAGTCAGGTAGTGTTAACAAACATTCCCTCCACATGTCTACCAGGTAGAGAAGTAGAATTTAGCTATAAGACAGTTGAAGTATACACTTGTGTACAAACATACCACTGCCCAAACCAAGGCCATAAGGTACTGTAATAATACCTGTAGAGTAATGATCAGAGCAATAATCATTAAAGTTGTGAGTACTGCACAGATATACAAGTTGTTAATTGACACCCCCCACCATATCTGCAACAATAATCTAAACACACAAATCAATGGGTATGTTTACACCAAACCTACTGTTGGGACATATGTCAGATTGTTCTACAAATATTGAAATGGGTTTCTATTAATGTTCCATGCTGAAATACTATCATTGGTGGCCTGTTGCTATCAATGTAACCTACATGCCATTGTAATGGCCACTGTGGTTTCATATATGCATGTGTTCTGTTTGCTATGCAACTGTTCCAAATCTGTTGTTTTGGGTTAATGGGAATATCTATGCATGTTGTTATAACTAATCCTGGATTGTGTTGACTATTACTAACCCACATATGTTCTAAAACTGTAACACCATAGCACGTTTGGGAAAGCCGGTCCCAGCGGACTCACCTCTCTCACTTCATCTGGCCATGGCACCATGCCCCAGCATGTCTGGGACCCATCCTGGGACACCCTTGTCCACTGGTCCTGCACCACCTTTGGGTGGAACCGCATCAGGGGATGGGGCTCATCTACCCCCTGGAAGTGGGCTCGGACAGGATCCTGTCACCCGAAGCCAGGTTCGGGGTTTGGTGAGTAGTGAGCTCCAAAAGGAGTTTGGAGATATGCTACACCAGCTTGAGGGCCGCATGGCACAATTAGAGGGTCAGCCTGCCCCTCCTGCTCAGCCCCTAGTGCAGCCACCTTCAGGGCTATGAAGGTGCAGTGGTGACTGCCCATGGATGGGGACCTCAGTCCCACTGTTTCCATTTGGGGGTTCATGGGCTTCCTATTTCCAAATACCCCTCCCCACCCAAGGTGTTTAGCCCCCACATGTGTCATATACCACCCTGTATGCTGTCATGTCTGTCTTGTCTGTCTTCCTACCCAACCTACCTCCCCAAATATACCTACTCTCCTTCCCCAACATCCCACTCTCACCTTAAAAAAGGGCCATCTGTTCCCAAAAAAATGTTGGCCCATACATAGCTGTCCATTTCCCACAAGTGTCCACTGGACACATGTAATCTGGTCTAATTGGCTTCACAACACATTATTGTTGTCCTCACCCCTCTCTCAGGGGTTTGAGTGTCCAAATATACCTCCAAATTCAGTATATATGCACAGCTGTTGCTGTAGAAGAAATGGACAGCTATGGACCTTCCCTACACCAGTTCTGCACATCCCTAGCTACTTTCCCTATTGTCTTTCCCTCTTTGTGCCCCCTTTTTCACCACTTTTCTATCACCCATTATTTTTTCTTTTAAAGAAATTAGCATGGGGTAAGCAGAAGTAAGCACTTTTAAGCAGTAGTAAGCAGGATTAAGCCTGTTTGCGCAGTGCTGAGCAATGCCTGCACTGATTAAGCACTTTTCAGGCTATCTGTAAGCATATTTAACCAGAAGTTAGCATTCCTTACTGCCACGCAAACTTGCGCAAACCCGCTTACAACTGCTTAAAAGTGCCTTAATCACTCTGTATCCAACAGCCCTTGTTCTGCCCAGCAACAAAATAATCAGCCCTGCCCAGTCTTGGGCCCAGGACCCTGTATAACATAGTCAGAGCACTGTACCACTACTCCATCAGAGCTGTAATACCGAATGTTTTTTTTTAATATATCATTCACTACGGGTATAGAATACTATGGAACAAACACCGTGGAACCAGCATGTTTATAATATATAAATATACAAATATAGATGTGTATAGTGATGGATGTATATGAAAAGTGTATACATCAGGTATATGTAGCTGTACATATGAAATTACACATATAGAATATCTACATATATATTATAAAATAATATGTGTAGATATAAAAAAGAAATATACTGATATATCAATAGGCATATATAAAAATATATATAGAGAAATATATCTATACAAGGATAAATATATATATATTAACATAATATATACATCTATATAAATATATATCTAGGTGCATATATATATATATATATATATATATATATATATATATATATATATATATATATATATATATATATATACATATATATATATATATATATATATATATATATATATATATATATATACAGAGATATCTATATATACATATATCTATACAGACATACATACATATACTGATATAGATATATATGCACACACACACACACACACACACACACACACACACACACACACACACACACACACACACACACAAATATAAGTATATATATATCTATAGATATATATATGTATAGATATATATAACACACACACACACAAACATGAAATATATGTGTATATATATATATATATATATATATATATATATATATATATATATATATATATATATATATATATATATATATATATATATATATAAATAACGTACTGCAGTTATACCCAGCACCATACCTCCCCACCCCTAAGTGCAAGAGATCTGGACAAAGGCTGCAAAATGGGGGGGTCAATGGACCAACACTAGGGACACAATGTACATCCTGCAGGTATAACTGTAGAATGTTACTACAGGAACAGGGTGTGTGTCAGCATACATATTCAGAAGGATGTCAATTATGAAACTGTAATGTATGTCATCATATACTGACAGACATCCCCACATGATCACAGTGATTCAACACAGGAAGGAATAAAATGATACTGTTCAACAGTCCAGAAATATGGGGAATAAACATGGACAGTCTGGAACAATCTGGCTGGTGACAGGTATGCTCAGAACAGCTTAGTGCAAGAAAGCATAACCAAGTCTGACAAGAGGGGAGGGGCATGAAAATGTGGACATATCTGACATACTAGTGTAGATGAGCTGACACGTGATGCAGTAACACCCTCCTGTCTGTTCCAACATCTGTTGAGTGAAATAGCACAATTCCAAAACCCTGTGACTTCCCAGGAGTTAGTCATGTAAGTTTTCACATTCCCCCACTGATGTGTCAGACATACACAACACTTATGGGGCCAGACAACACTACACATCTGCCAAATTTCTGGACATAACATCACATTAGGGAAAATACACTGAGCTACTAGTCATGTCACCAAGCAATATCCAAACTACAGGCAGACTGACACAACAAAAAAGCAGTCTTGATATTGGGGAAATACACATGTAATTGCAAATATACCAGGTACTCCAGGGATGTAACAGCACTGAGAAACAGACACCGGTGTGAAAGTGCATGCAGTATAAGGAGTGTGTGAACCAAACTGTCAGCATGTTTGATACTCACACATTACTCATACATATAATGGCCCAATACACAATGTAGTATGATACCTGACTGTGTTATGGGGCATGTCACAGTCTTACCCTACAAAAATGTAACACTTGATAGAGCAGCAGAAACTGGATCTGCATGCAAAGGCAGATAGAAAAGGAAACATAACACTTACGTCTACCCCCCCCAACAAATAACATATTTACAATACACTGCTACACAATCCTGACAGTCTGTCAACAATAGCCAGAAATACAAAGACCTCCCAACTGTACACACTCCCAAAGAATGTCCAGGCCTTGTCATTATATATAAGGCCTCTTACACATAAAATGTCTGGCAGTCTGAAACCTAACTGGGATGATATTACGAATTGCGTCACTAAGTAATGATATACCATATCTCTGTGCCTCTAACTGAATGATATATGGACAAAGTTTGACATATTCATGGACAGAGGCCTAAACACAGGTACAGGATGGAGATATTGCTGTTATAAACTGAGAAAGTAGCTGGTGTAGGTCTAATCATATCCCCCCTGTCACACACAGCGCAAATGTGAGCATCCCACACTCTGCTGTGTCTAGCCCTGAATCCTGCCTGTCTGTACAATCCTACTGTCTGCAACCAATATAATGTAGCCAGTCACACTACCCTCCTGTAGACTTTACATATCACTCTTAATGGTACTTGTCTGTCACAAATAACTCCTGACTCCCCTCTCCACCACAGACAACCTGCTTGTATTCTCTTGTACACCTTTCCCCCACACTGCCCATGACTCTGAACCAGTGTTTGCAAGTAGTTAGACGTATTCACCTTCCAAACTGTACATCCTGCATTGTCACTTTTTCTCTATCCCCCACCCCATTCACACAAATGTATTCTTACTTAGTCCTGCTGACCATCATTCTTCCCTGCTCTACAACATAACCCCACCTCCCCAGGGTCTCCCCAACCTGTCCCCCAATCTCACTACAGACCACAATGTCATCTGCAAACTGCACAGTCAACATGGACTCCTGTCTGGTCATGTCTGTCAACCTGTCCCTCATCACTGCAAATGTGAAAGGGCACACAGCTGACCCCTGATGTACACCCACCTCCAACTTAAATCCACCTGTCATGTCAAAACCAGAAATCACTGCTGTCACAGTAGCCTCCTACATATCCTCTGGTGTCTGACAGACTCCTCTGGCACCCCTGACCTCCACATTCAATACCACAACTACTCTCCAGGCAGCATGTCATATGCTCTCTGTAGGGGCACATAGACACAATGCAGCTGCATCTCCGCCTCAGTGCAGAGCTCCATCAACACTTGTGGATCAACATTTGCATCTGTACTTCTCTTACCTGGAATGAAACCATACTGCAAATCATCAAGCATCACCATGTTCTCAACCTAGCTGCCACCACCCTTTACCATTACCTCATCCTGTGACAGATCAATGTTATCCCTCACTTGTTACTACAGCTCTGCAGACCACCCTTGTTCAGATAAGCAGTACCCATACATATTCGCAAACATCTCACACATCCTCTCACTTTCCAAGATTACAGTAAACAATCCAGTTAAAAATACCACTGCCAGGTCTCAGAAACACCTCCAGGCATCCACAGGTATGTCACCCGGAACAACAGCCTTTCCACTGTTAAACTCCCTCATAGCTATCCTTACATTCTCCTTAATAATCTGTTGCACCACTGATTAACCATACCCACCTCAGCCAACCTTCCCCCCCCTCTCCCAATTTCCTCATGGAACAGGCCATCAAAGTGATGTTTCCATATGCTCTAAACACTCTCCTAGCTTGTATGTTTCACCCATATTCCTTTATCACCCTTTTGTGCTGCACATCCTTCCTAGCTATTTGCCTCTCTCTAGCCAATAGCTACAGGCCCTATACACCATCCATGCTGTCCAACATTACATACAACCCCAGACTCCACATCTGTATGTCAGACTCCACATCCATAGCCATGTCCAACACTCTCTTTGCCATGCACCCCATCTCTTTATACTCATGTCTACACTCTACATGTGTCTGTCTATCCCACTTCTCCTTTGCCAACACCTTTCTCTGCATACTCCCCTGTGCTTCTTCATTCCAGCACCATGTGTGTAGGAGCAGTCATCATCTGTGCAGCATGTCAACCTGTGTCTGATTGAGCATATTAGGTCACAGGTGCATTAATGTAATGCTGAGTATGAGTACAAATTGGACACATCCACTGAGAGCAATCAGAAGGCCATCCCCACATATGTCTGTGGTCTCACAGGCAGCTATCCAACCCACCCTGTAATGGAGGTTAGCCACAACACAAACACACACAGACCATAGCTAAAGACGATCAGCTTCAGACATGTTTAGGACAAACATCACCCCCTGGCTGAACATCAGTATAGAAGGATATGCACACCACATGCACCCCTACCCTCACCATTAATCAGGTGCTAACTGCCTACTTACACATAATGCTATGCATGTCCACACAATTCTGTTAGGTACTGGAGTATTATTTGATGTAATGTTGTGGCTACTGATACTCATTACTAGTGAGCTGTCTCTGTAAAGAACTATGGACAGTGTCTGATGTCCTGTGATGTGTTTTTCCCTGTTTATGTCTTTCAGGTGTGATGCAGAGGCTTCCTGCCTATGATGTCCAGGAGATATCAGCCATAACTGAGGCCATCCTGGAACACTACCAAATCCTTTTCAGTCGGGGTCGCCAACATCAGCGGGAGAGGACAGCCCTTTGGGAAGACCACACACAGAAAGTGAACACCTTGGGGAACCATGGCTGCATGTACGAACAGGCCAGGCACAGAGCAACTGACCTGATTTGACATGCACAGCAATGGGCTGCTGCGGTGGTGGGGGACCATTCCGCTACTGGTGGGGGCCCAGCCAGAGAGGCTCCACTTACAGCAATGGAGGAGCTCCTTCTCAAACTTGGGATGGCCCACAGAGAATAACCACTACAAGATGTAGCTGTCATGGAGGTGGGTGCCATCCAGGAAACTGGCGAGGAGTGTTCTGGTAAGGCAAAAAGGCCACATCAGTGTACTGAGGTTACATTTCAACTGTGTAGTAACAGTCTTTAGATGCAGATGTCATTGCAAAATAGAGCACTGGGTGGGGTTTAGTAATGCAAACATGTGCCCATTTCAGGTGAAGAATAGCAAATAGTGCAATATAATAGTGTAGACTGTACCTGTGCATAGATGTAGCATTGCTCCTGGACCGATGGCTATTGTGAAAGTGCTGACAATACCTCTCCCTCAAATTACCTAGGTACCTCTCATCAACATGAGGCACAGCATCCTGAGGTCACTAAGTATGAGGTCTTCCTGTTGTGGCTTACCAGTACCCCAGGCATTTTAAGGTCATGCATGTGGCCATGCACGGAACTGTTATAGTCAGCAAATTGCATGTATCTGCACGATCACCTCTGGTGGGGTTCACTGCATGATATCACAGGGGCCTAATCGCATGGGATGTCACAAAGTAGCATAACTCACAAACCTGTCATTGCAGGACATCTGGATAATGATTGCCAAAATGTGGGGATAGAGTGCCAATAGTAGGGATGTGCTGTATACAGTACTGTGAGACAGTGCATATAAAAGGTGTACACACATGTCACAATGCCAGGTATGTGTGAGATATAACAATGTGAGCACAATGCACAAGACCCAAGCCATGCAACCTGTCATGTGACCTATAATCTGTACAATGCAAATGTAAAACATACAACTCTGTTAGGGGAACATGTATGTGGAGTGGAAACAATCCAAGAAGCTAGATGCATATGTGTGGACAGGAGGAAGCTCATGCTGGGGATTATCAGTGTGTGATACAACCACAGCAGTTGATCAGATGGGGTACACAACTGCCATCACTCATGGGCTCCTGCAGTACCTGCATGTAACACTCAGCTCACATACCAGGATTATCTCAACGCAGACCCACAGCTGCCTGCTACAGCAAAAGTCATGGTTCGCATACAGCTTAACATGCTGCAAAGCGATTGAATGCTATGGACACATAGACATAGCATTACATATGCCATGGAACACAGTGCAGATAGTTATCAAAAGGTGTACAAGAGATGGTGCAACAGTGACAGTTTTAAGAATTGGACATCCCTACAAATATGTTGGGAAAATCATCCCAGAAATGTCCAGGGAGGCTGCAAGGAGCCATACAGCAACAGTAAAGGGGTATCAGACATCTTTGGCAAGTACTGGGTGTGTACTTCATGTGACAACAGTCTTCCATGGACTCCACATGTCTTGGGTATAGGGTGTGTTTCGATGATGGCAGCTGTTCCTCATAACACACAACAGCCAATTATGGGTAATATCTGGGCAACAATACATCAACTTTTCAAAACACATGTGTGGAAAGGATGTAGATGTAGCTTAGCACTACAATCAGCTGGGGGGTCCACATGGCCATCCACCATCACACTCCTGTAGTAGCATTAACACCAGCAGTACTGAGGGTGGTGTGCTGTCCATGCCACGACGTAGCAGGCCATGGGCACATGGTCCTGGCCTGTCCCAACAGGGTCCTGGCTCCAGCAGACATCAGTCACCATCAGGGGTAGTACTGCCTTGAGCCTTGGGCCTGGTGGTGCCAGTCAGACCCGTGGCAGGTCCAGTTCCCATGTCCATGGCCAGAGATAGTGAAATGGACACCCTGCCATGTATGGCCCACAGCTGCCTACAAAACATAAGTGTAGGGCAGCCACATGGTGTGAGTGTGTGCAGGCAGACACTCAGACACAAATCACAATCAGGAAAGAGGTCACCTTCACACACATGCACCAAACATGCATAGGCCATATCATTCCCACACCCCAAACACACACATCCATAATGTAAACTGAATGACACAGCCTAGGCCTCTGGCAAACCCGCACAACTCCCTATGCATATGATGAAACCTGTGCTAAATCCCTGCCATCCACACTATAAATGCAGGGACATGCAACTATGGGTCTGATGTACATGGTGACCATACTGAATTGTAGCTATGTAATGTTGTGTAAGGTGTTGTCATCTGGCATAGATAAGGGGTACACCTCAGAGTGTGTGTACAGTTTTGGCAACTGTGCATTCTTGCCATTAGTAATGCTAAGTGAATGTGTTCTCACAGTCTATATTCTGTTTGTGCCCTAGGTGTCTGTGTGTCACCAGGATGTGGGCCTGCAGGAAGTCCAAGGGTATGGCAGTGTGATAACACATCAATTATGTCATGGGCAAGGTACAGTTCTATCCACTCAGATTTCCAAAGTCTGTGTAACAGTGAATGCATATGCCTCACAGCTTATAGTGCCAAGTCTTGTATATAGGCATGTGGTGAGTGACATATTCTGTTGTACAGTAGAGAATGGTCAGTGTATTGGGTTGAACACACCTACATTTGCTGATAACCACATCCCTAGGGGATATTGCTTTGAGAAAACACACAACTATTACTAGTCTCACACACACACACACACACACACACACACACACACACACACACACACACACACACACACACACACACAACTGCCAGTACTGGGATCCATAGGTACACAGAGTCATATGTGTGGTCAGCATGAATAGCCATGAAGGCTGTACAACTGCTTATAAGTGCCTTAATCACTCTGTATCCAACAGCCCTTGTTCCATCCAGCAACAAAATAATCAGCCCTTGCACGTCTTGAACCCAGGACCATACACACCATAGCAACACCAATTTACCACTAAGCCATCTGAACTGTAGATACATCTGATGTTTATTCAAACATATCATGCAGCACAGACATTGAACAGTGCAGTAAATGTATAGATATACCTATATATACATATATACACACACACATATATATATATGTGTATGTGTGAGTGTGTGTGTGTGTGTGTGTGTGTGTGTGTGTATATATATATATATATATATATATATATATATATATACATATATATATATATATATATATATATATATATATATATATATATATTGTACATATGTAGATACATATATATTTTATGTATATGTGTATATATATATATATATATATGTATATATATATATATATATATATATATATATATATATATATATATATATATATATATATATATATATATATAGTGGAGTTGGACATTGGATCCACAGTCTGTACCTCTTACATCAACAACTCTGACAAAAGGCTGTCTAAATGGGGGTGGAGGGGCCCAAACTAGGGACCTCTTTCAATTATTGCCCTTATCCTTTCCTCCCCAGCAGGACTGTTCTGCCTTGCAACAAAATAATAAGGCATGTCAAAGTCTTGAACCCAGGCCCTGTAAACTACAGTCACAGGCCAGATATTTTACATTAAAAGGGTTCGTGGTCTGCACTGTTGTGGGAGGAGAGGCTGGACTCTGCCCTTCTGAGCTGGGAATTTCTGGTTAAAGGCTTATAGTGCCTGCATATTTGAACTGCTTCTTACTGAAATTGGTACACCTTGTTTGCTGTAGCATAGACTAGATCCAGGCCTGCTGAATCTAGCTTTGTTTGTATAACTTGAGCACTAATCCAGGCATTCTTCAAAGTATTCAATTGTATTTATTACTGCTTGGTAGTAACTCGATTAAAGTGTAGCTATCATTCTAAGTCTTTTGGATTAAGCACTTGGGCTTCAGACCAGTTGTTTTACATTAGGAAGGTTTGTGGCCTGCACTGTGGTGGCAGGACAGGTAGCTTACATCCTTCTAAGTTGAGAACTGCTGATTGAGGGCTCAGTGTCTGTTATTCTAAAAGTGTATTAGTTCTGGTTTAAGCACTTGGGCTTCAGGCCAGTTATTTTACATTAAGAAGGTTCGTGGTCTGCACTCTTGTGGGAGGAGAGGCTGGACTCTGCCCTTCTGAGCTGGGAATTTCTGGTTAAAGGCTTATATTGCCTGCATATTTCAACTGTTTCTTACTGAAATTGGTACACCTTGTTTGCTGTAGCATAGACTAGATCCAGGTCTGCTGAATCTAGCTTTGTTTGTATGCTTGTTATTTGTTTGCTTGTTATTTTCCTGAAACGCTAATACCACCTAAAACGTGGTTTTTCAGCGCTTCTGTGGATCCATAGTAATATCTGCATTGCTTACTGTACTCATTTCCTTGTTTCACTTAAAAGAAAGTTACTGTTTGTCATTTTTGCATTTAAGTTACCTGTAACACATTGCATTTAAGTTACCTGGCACTTGCTCACTAAAGCAATTATATAAGTCAGCACTAAAAAATTAAAAGCACTACACCCTCACAAAGTCCTCTTCAGTACCTTGTTCTCCACTGGCCCTTTTTTTCAATTATAAAGGAATTCCCAATACTATTCTAGCATGTCCAAAGGTCAGTTATCAATCTTCTCTCCGGTCCAGCTGGTGAATCTGGGAATCTTGAGGCAATGTTACAACTGCCTCATGTACACAGACAACCCTCTCCTCCTCCAAACAAATTCCAACACATGTGAGAGATGCATCTGTATAGCCAAACTGGAGGCTAAGCTCTCTCAACTCAGTACTGGCATAACCAGTCAGGAGGAGAAGGAAACCACACTCAGTACAATTCCAGTCTCACATAGACCTACCACGACAGCAAACCAAACACATAAACACACAAAAACATACTCGGAGGCTCTAAATAAAAATCTACCTAAGCAGCAGAGACCTCCAAAGCAGACACCCAAGCAACCTCTACCCCAAAACAAAACACGTGCAACACATAGCTCACAAAGCCAGTGTGCCGAACAGTCACAGCCCTTAAGGCTAAACAACACACCTGATACACTTGTAATAGGTGACTCTATCATCAGGCACACTGACGTCCCGCTCACCAGGCTGAACAAGGAGAAGGTCATGGTGAGCTGCCTGTTGGGCGTTAGGATCCGCCACATAACACAAGCACTCAGGTCACTCCAAGGCAAGTACAAATATGACTCAGTCATTGTCCATGCTGGTGTGAATGACCTGAGACGTACCTCCCTGGACTACATGAAAATAGACATAGAGGAGTTCTCTGAGCATGTGGCCCAGGCCGGTATGACCCTGACCTTGAGTAGTATCTTACTCTCACCAAGAATGATGCCACTATATGAAGACAAGATGATCAATTTCAACAATTGGCTTAAGTATTGGTGTCATTCAAAGGGGATCCAATGCCTGTCATCCTGGAATGACATGCTCGACAAGCCACGATGCTTCGCTAGCGATGACTTGCACCTGTCATCCCTGGGCTTTCGGATATTGGCAAAGGCTCTTGCTACCCCCATAGTGCCTTTTTTAGGCAAGGCTCAAAAGACAAACCCACCTCCATAGGTATCACAAGGGATAAGAAACTAAGAGTAATGCTACTCAATGCCAGAAGTCTAAACCTCAAGATGCATGCACTCAAAACTCTCCTTAGCATGGAGAACATCGATATCTGTGCAGTAACAGAAACCTGGTTCAAGGCTCCTGAGAGCACCCCAGCACTACCAGGTTATACATCATACCATGCATTTCGGCCCCAAAACTTGGACTGACCCACAAAAGGAGGGGAATATCAATATTCGTCAAAGATACCCACACCTCCAGGTTGGTGGCACAGCACAAAGCATCAGAGACTATCCATGTGCAACTAACAGTGGGTAAAACTGCCTTCCAGTTTATAGCCTGCTACAGACCACCCTCCCTAACCCAGGAACCCCACTCGGCCTTCCTGAGAACACTGGAAAATATGAAGGTCTCTCCAAACACCATTATATTGGGCGACTTCAACTACCCAAACATAGACTGGGAGCATTACTCTCCAACACTCTAGCCCAAAGGTTCATAGAATTTATAAACTCAAATGCTATGGAACAACTTTTTACCACTCCCACAAGAGGGGAAAACATACTGGACCTGATCATCACCAACATGGGGACTCTATGCTCCAGACCAGAAGTGTATCCCTCACTGGTAAGATCAGACCATAAACTAATCTCACTGGATATTCACATCCCGACCCCACCCCCTGCCCAGAAAACCACAGTGAAAAACATCTCTAAAGCAAATTTCACACTCCTCAAAACCAAGGTGGAATCCTTCAAAGCCCCCGGGCCTGTGGAAAATACAGCCCAGACTGCAGAATCCTTTATAAACGCATTCTATGAACACCTTCAGGAATGCATGGATCATCGATCCCAAATAAAACCAAGACCCAATCCTCCAAAGGCAGACGTCCTGTCTGGTGGACCCCAGCCATAAACAAACTATACAATAGAAGGAGGAAGCTACTAAATGATAGAGCAAAATTCCAAAAAGGGAAGGCATCTCTGATCAGTATTAGCAAAAACTACGGACACTCATAAAATCGTCTAAGGCCAGCTTGAGAGAAAAATTGCACAGGACACTAAGGATAATCACAAGGCTTTCTTTAGTTATGTTAGGAACCTGGGTGGTAATTCCCAGATATGCTCAGAATTAGTCCAAAATGACAAAAATACACCGAACCCACAGACATTGCCAACATCCTAGCTGACAGGTTCAGCAAACTCTCCCGTCCCCACCAAAAGGGCAAATATCTATCCCAGCAGAGTGCTGCCCCCCTGACATTTCAGATGCTCAGGTAAGAGCCGCCCTCTCCAAAGCAAAAACACAGCATCAATGGGACCAGGCGGTGTCCCGGCTGTCCCTACATGAACTCCAAGAAGAGCTAAACCCATACATAAAACTACTGTTCAATCTCAGCCTTACTACAGGATATGTACCCAAAGAGTGGCGTACAGCAACTGTGGTCCCTCTCCACAAAGGTGGTGCCTCAACGGATCCTGGAAACTATTGCCCCATAAGCCTGACTAGCTTGGTCTGCAAAGCTATGGAAAGGATCATCATGGACCTCATAAATAAAGATCTTGGGGACCTACAGACACTAGATCCTACCCAGTTCGGCTTTGTTAAGGGCAGATCCTGCCTCTTAAACCTGGATGATTTCTTTAAACAGTCACCAAGGCCATTGACGAGGGGAAGGTGGTCCACACAGCCTACCTAGACCTTGCAAAAGCCTTCGATACAGTACCCCACTCGGCATTATAGATAAGCTCACCAGCTTAAATATAAACCCCTATATCACTAGATGGGGTTGCAAACTGGCTCAAGGACAGAACCCACATGGTTAGAATTGCTGGAGCCATGTCAGACTCCAAACCAGTTACAAGTGGTGTCCCACAAGGCTCAGTCCTGGGACCTCTCTTGTTCGGTATATATTTCTCAGAGGTACAGGCCAACACGGAAGGACTGTGGCTGACCAAGTTTGCAGATGACTGCAAACTGGGTGCCATAATCGACTCTCCAGCCGGCACAAGCATCCTCCAAAAGGGCCTCATAGAAACAGACAAATGGTGCCAGAGCCATGGCCTCAAGCTAAACACCAAAAAGAGTATAGTCATCCCCTTTGGCAAAGAAAAGTGCCCACAAATTACCACATAGGTGGTAATCCATTAAGTACAGAAGAAGTAATTAGGGACCTGGGGCCCCAAGTTGATAGCAATCTCTCATTTGACAACCACATGGCTAAAGTGGTTAGAAAAACATTTTATATAGCCCACCTAATCATGAAGGGATTCACATCTAGATCAGGGGAAGTCATTGTGCCTCTTTACTCATCCCTCATCAGGCCCATAATTGAGTACAATGCCCCTTTTGGAAAGTACCTTACCAGACACCTGCAGCAACTGGAAATACCCCAAAAGTACCTCACCCAGAGGATCAAAGGGCTCAAACAGATGCCATATGCTGCCCGGTTAAAGAAACTCCAGCTCTGCTCAGTGGCATACCGCCTGTTCAGAGGCGATCTGTGCCTGACGTATAAAGCCATGTCCAACCCGGAATTAATGGACATGCTGCACCTCAGAAAATCCAAATCCCATCGAGCTACATGCTCGAGAGACTTGAACCTCAGCACTGAAATAAATAGGACATGCTGGAGAGACAGATTCATAACCCAGAGGCTCCCTTCACTCTGGAATAAAATCCCAGTCCAGGTTAGGCAGAGTCCCTCATTGACTCTCTTCAAGAGGAATCTTGATGAGTGGATGGGAGATCATTGGTTTACCCCGGGTATCACTTCTGTGTCACTGTTAGACAGAGGCACAGTATACTAACCTCAAAAAATGGCATATCAAAATTAATTTAAAATGGGTGGCGAAAGCCAAACACATTCTGGCTAGGCTTATAAATGCCCTAGGGCAGATAGCCTAGTATGAACCTATGAACCTATGAACAGCAATATACCATTGTATCATCTGAGCCATATAACACGGTGATGACATTCCAAACATATCACTTAGTATAGTCATTCAACAGTAGGGAAAGGAGTCTGCGGAATCAGTCAGGTACTCTATACATACATGTATATATGTATGGAGATGCATATATGTGGACAAATCTATACATAATACATTTATATATATATATATATATATATATATATATATATATATATATGAGAGATACATCCACATGTATATCCACATATATGCATAGATACATATATAGAAAGTTGAATACATACATACACACACACACACACACACACACACACACACACACACACACACACACACACACACACACACACATATATATATATATATATATATGTATACAAAAATATACAGAAATATATGACTGCTACAAACACATGCATTCTGAGGGTCATGCTGCTGCACACTAGACGTCTACATCTGAAAATGCACTCACTGGACATATTCCTTAAAATGGGTAACTATGACATCTGTGCTGTAACAGAGATCTGGTTAAAGGCAGCAGGAAGCAACCCTGCACTACCAGCCTATTGCCTGTTCCAAATCTCTTGGCAGCAGTAGTGTGACTGAAGCTCCAATGGTAGTGGTGTTTCCATATTCATTAAAGAGGCACACACCTCCAGAGTGTTGAGCAACTTAGGCATTATAGATCCTGCAGGCATAGCTAACACTGGGTAGGACAGCGGTTCAGTTCATAGCTTGCTATAGGTCTGCAAACATGTCCCAACACTCACACTCCTACCCATACTACTATATTACCCATACTATACTCATGAATGAAACAAATCCAAAGAGAAATGATTGTGGTACTACCCATGTATACCCAGATGTCCCATACAGTATACTCACACCCCTTGCAACTGTAATGACAGCACATAGAAGCATGTTATGTACAGGAAATGAAATACACTTATTAAAGATGTCATTACCCTGCTATTTTATCAGACTGGAATGTAATCACTGGTTACCAGGGCTGAGCTATGCTTAGCAGGTGTAAACATTACTTAAATGTAAATGCTAAGCAGATTTGTGCACTGGTAAGTGCAGCCTAAATGATGTAAAAGCTATTTGTTTAACCATACGTTAGCACCACTTAGCTTTGCGCAAACTCATGCAAACCCGTTTAAAGCACCTTAATCACCCTGTCTCCATCAGCCCTTGTTCTGCCCACCAACAAAATAAATAGCCAATGTAGGTCTTGAACCCAGGACTCTGTACACTATAGTCATAGCACTTAACTAGTGAGCCATCTGAGCTGTGAGAATGTCTGTTGGTTTTTCAAATATATCATTCAGTACACATATTGAATAGTAGTGAACAACTGCCTTGACTACTACAATTGTTTAGTTGTTGTAAGTGAAAATAGTGTTGAATCAGTCATGTTCTTATATGTAAATATACACATTTCAGATTAATATGGTGGGATACATCTGAGAAGGTATATACAACAATCATGTTTACACATAAAAGGATATATATATTATATATATATATATATATATATATATATATATATGTGTGTGTGTGTGTGTGTGTGTGTGTGTGTGTGTGTGTGTGTGTGTATATATATATATATATATATATATATATATATATATATATATATATATATATTGGTATATATTTCCATATCTCTCTCTATACACATATATATATATATATATATATATATATATATATATATATATATATGTATGTATATATAACATATGCCCATGACATGTAGTGGAGTCATACCTCAGCATCATAACTCTCAACCTCTTAGTGCAAGGGAACGTAATGTATGTATTGCAGTTATAAATGTAGAATGCTGCCACAGTGACAGGGGTTGTGTCAACATACATGTTGTGAAGGAAGGTTCTTCTGAAACTGACATGTATGCCATTAGTTTTTGACAGACATCATAAAATCATCATAGTGAAGTACCACACAAATCACAGTAATGATCCTGTGGAATACAGATGAAATATGAGCAATAAATATGGACAGTCTGAAACAATCTGGTCAGTCAGGAGGTATACGCAGAACTCCTTATTGTAAGAAATGTGGAACAAGCCTGACAAAGGGGATGTTTAAAGCCATGAAAATGGGGATATATCACACATACTGGACTAGATAAGCTCACACTGTTGATGCATTCACACCCTCCTGTCTGTCCTAACACATATTAACTGGAGGAGCAGAGGTCCCAAGCCACATACTTCCCAATAGCTAGTGGCATACATCTTCACAGCAGCCCACTGCTTTGTCAGAAATACACAACACATATGGCAGCCAGGCAACAGTACATCTGGCAAATATCTGGACATAACATCACACTAGGGTAAATACACTGAGCTGCTAGTCATGTCACCAAGCATTTTCTACACTACAGGCAGATTGCCACATCACTAGCCCAAATGTACCTATGGTGGAATGCACACGTAAATGCAAATATAACAGGCACTACAGGTGTGTAACAGCAAAGAGTAACAAGACACCAGTGTGAAAGTGCATACACACAACCAATCTCAAGACATTCACAGTCACATAATGGTAAGCCTAAGTAATAGTACAGTATATGGACTGTGTGAACAACAGTCATCATCATGTTTGCAACTCACACACTACATATACTGGCCCAATTCACAGTGTAGTCTGATGCCTGACTGTGGTATGGGACATGTCTCAGTCTGGCCCTACAAACATACAGGCTGCTAGGGTATCAGAAACTGGAGCAGCATGCAATGTCGGATAGAACAGGACCAAGAACACTGATATCTACTCCAGTCTGTACACAGGCCAAATAACATGATCACAAAACATGGCTACATATTAGACACTCTGTCAACAATCACCATAAGTACACAGACCTCATTACTGTAGAGACTACAACAGAATGTCCAGGTTTTGTCCTCAAATATTAGGCCACCTATACATTACAGTTTTGGCAGTCTGATATATCACTGGCTTGATATCAGGAATTATGTCAGTAAATAATGGTATACTGTACATATCCACCTCTTACTGCATGACATATGAACAAAGGGTGACAGACTTGGGGGACAGAGGCAGAAACACAGGACCAATATTGACATATTGCAGTTATAATATAAATGCTATAACGAAGCAACCAGGCAGTCCACAAACAGTTGAAAAGCGTAAAAAAGCTGTTTTTATTACAGATATAAAATGATGAGCACTTTCGCTAAGTAGCTTCTTCAGATCAAAACACATTTCAAATAATCCCAACTGCTTAAATAAAATTTCAAATATTCTAAACCAATCACAAAGATGATTTAATTAATTGATTCATACTTAAAGCAACATCAAACTAAAACATTTACATATAAGAAGTAAAATTTCCTTGTGTCTAAAAACGAAATTCAGAACCTTACCAAAATACAATGACATCTATACTTATAAAAAGCACAATTAAATATACATACATACTTAAAAATGTATACAAATTCATATAAACTCATATTACTTAATATTTCTACGCTTTCTCAGTAAGGGTTTAATTGAGGCCCTTTCATGAAGCACACTACCTCTGTCTGCTCTAAGAATGATTATCCAGTTGTTTTCAGAATGTTATTTTGTTATCAGAATGTTTTCTGATATGATAAACATGTTCCCTGATCCTATCCCTGAATGTTCTGTTTGTTTTGCCAACATAAAAAGATTGGCAGACCTGGCATTCAGCTAAATATACTAAGTTAGAACTTTTGCATGTGGCATCAGCACATAATATAAATTCCTTGTGGAGATCAGGATGAACAAACCTATCAGAGGTGTTGATGTAGCTACAAAAATTACAACTCCCACAGGGATACGTAGGGCCTCTATTACTGCTATTACATTCCTTTGTGTTATGCTGATAGCATAAAAGTCTCTTCAAGTTCTTCCTACTCTTGTACAGAAAGCGAGGTCTTTCATCAACTATCTTTTTTATATCTTCGTCCAATTGTAAAATAGACCAATGCTTACTAAATATTTCAGCTTTCTGTTTATTATCTGAAGTATAAAACAAAGGGACTTTAGTAAGTATTTAGAAAGTATTAAAACAACAAGGAGAAAATGTGTATCCTATTATAAGGGTCTCTAAGTCTCCACTTAAGACACATATGCCACAACCGGTCGTTCGACCTAAAATCTTTAGTAACCAATTAAACAAGTTACCATCAAATATTGATATTAATAATATTAGTGAGGGCATTTCTTTTCCTTTACCAGTCAGAATGGGCAAGGGAGGGAGAAGAACACGATCAATGAGTCGTGGGCATCAGAAACGCAAACACTCAGGCGAATATACTCTGAATCAAACCCTCAAGAAAATGTGGGGGAAGGGCATGAGTCAATAGCTCACAATATTTCTTCATACTTACTCTCAATAGATGAGGAGAATGCACTTTCCAAAGATTTAAATTTTATTCCGACTTGTAAAAGTAGAATGACAGATACTATCCTGGATCTTAAAGTTTTTTGCAGGAATATTATGCTTAGAGCCCTGTATGGTGACTGACAAACAACGAGAACAGGTATAAACAGAATTGGCTTATAAGTTCAAGAGCCTAAGTACTTTTGTTCTGCATAATCATCCCTTAGTGGATGCATATATGAAACTTACGGATGAGTTGTTCAAGTATTATGATAACATTAATGTTCCTGGTCCTCGTAAGAAATATAACTTGAGTTATAGAGAGAAAATGGCCCTGAGACATTTACAGGACAATGACTCTATAACGATTAAGTCCGCTGATAAAGGCGCTCTTATCATAGTCATGGATACTGTACATTATGTTAGATCTATGGAAAATTTATTAAGTGATAAGAAGTTTTATAATGAAATTACGATCAAGGAAGTTCATGACATTATTCAATATGTCACCAATACTTTAACTGATATTTATAAAGGAGGCATCATTACAAAAGAAACCCTGGACTTCCTTGTTGTTAAGAACCCCCTTATACCAATAATACAGGGGTTGCCGAAGGTTCATAAGAATTCATTTGACCCACCCATGAGGCCAATTGTGGCGGGAGGTGGATAGGTCACTGAACATCTTTCTGTTTATATAGAGAAACATCTTAGACCAGTTATTAATAAAAATAAATTTGTTCTCAGGGATTCTAAACATTTTTTTGATTGATCTTTATGAATGCTTGAAAGATGAGGATGAATTACAGGAACTATTGCTAGTCACTTTAGACGTGCAATCACTTTTTACTGTGATTCCTAATGATCTAGGAGTCCAGTATGTACATGAATATCTTTCGTCACACAGTAATTTTTCTTTAGTACAAACAGATTTGATTACACATTTTCTAGAATTAGTTCCAGAAAACAATTTGTTCATCTTTAATGATAGTTTATTTATTCAATGAGATGGAGTAGCCATGGGTACCCCATGTGCCAATAGTTATGCAAAAATGTTCTTGGCACATTGGGAGGAAGTCATACTTTTTGGCACAGAGGAGTTCAGAAAGCATGTAACTTTTTATCGACGTTTTGTCGATGATCTTTTTTTGTTATGGAGGGGAAGTGTCCATGAATTGGATATGTTTTATCAAAAGATGAATAAATTAACCCATTTCCTGAAATTTACTATGAATTAGTCCTCTTTACGTATTCAGTATTTAGACCAATACAGGGGTCTTTCGGAAATCATGTTATCGGAACTCCCTTTTATTTAGAACTAGTATGCATCCTGGGCACATTTTTAGGAATTTAATTAGAGGCCAGGGTGTACGGGCATCCAGATTGAATCCATCAGATGACTGTTTTTTTGAAGAAATTAATAAACTAAAAAATAGACTTTTAGCCAGAGGGTATAGGGAGAGTGAGATTTTCAACAGCGTACATGATATTCCTACTTTACGTGAAGATACAGCAGCACCTTATTTTGGTCCAATGAAGGAGAATATACATAAGAGCTATTTGGACATGCACACTTTTACTAAAGTCCCTTTGTTTTATACTTCAAATAATAAACAGATAGCTGAAATATTTAGTAAGAATTGGTCTATTTTACAATTGGATGAAGATATAAAAAAGATAGTTGGTGAAAGACCTCGCTTTCTGTACAAGAATAGGAAGAACTTGAAGAGACTTTTATGCTATCAGCATAACACAAAGGAATGTAATAGCAGTAATAGAGGCCCTACGTATACCTGTGGGAGTTGTAATTTTTGTAGCTACATCAACACTTCTAATAGGTTTGTTCATCCTGATCTCCACAAGGAATTTATATTATGTGCTGATGCCACATGCAAAACTTCTAACTTAGTATATTTAGCTGAATGCCAGGTCTGCCAATCTTTTTATGTTGGCAAAACAAGCAGAACATTCAGGGATAGGATCAGGGAACACATTCATCATATCAGAAAACATTCTGATCACAATGCCCTGGCCAAGCATGTGACTCGATGTGGAGATACACATTCTTTCACCTTCAGAGCACTAGAGGTTATTGTCCCAAGTGCTCGTGAAGATGACATTAGGAATCATACAGAGTATAGGGAAAACAACTGGATAATCATTCTTAGAGCAGACAGAGGTAGTGGGCTTAATGAAAGGGCCTCAATTAAACTCTTACTGAGAAAGCATAGAAATATTAAGTAATATGAGTTTATATGAATTTGTATACATTTTTATGTATGTATGTATATTTAATTGTGCTTTTTATAAGTATATATGTCATTGTATTTTGGTAAGGTTGTGAATTTCGTTTTTAGACACAAGGAAATTTTACCTCTTATATGTAAATGTTTTAGTTTGATGTTGCTTTAAGTATGAATCAATTAATTAGATCATCTTTGTGATTGGTTTAGAATATTTGAAATTTTATTTAAGCAGTTGGGATTATTTGAAATGTGTTTTGATCTGAAGAAGCTACTTAGCGAAAGTGCTCATCATTTTATATTTGTAATAAAAACAGCTTTTTTACGCTTTTCAACTGTTTGTGGACTGCCTGGTTGCTTTGTTATAGCAGTTTATATTTTAAATACCTTTTTACTTTGTATGACGGAGCATTTATCTGGTGGGTTGTTTGCGGTTATCTACAGTTTGGTCATATTGCAGTTATAAACTGAGAACATTGCTGGTGTAACAGGGTTTGTTGTGACATATCTCTTTTGAGGGATATGAAGTCAGTAACACACATGGATGTTACCATTTACTGACTACAATCATCAGAGTATGCTACTGTATTTATAAAGACAGACAATGTGTGAGTGACACATCAAATCTAATACTCCAAACTCTGACCAGTCTGCAGATAGCCCTACAGGTGAGAGCTTTCTCAACCACATAACACTGTCATGCCAGACTTTAAATCATGCAGAACAGCCATATCTACACAAACCCTGTTAAACTAACATTACTTCAAATGTATAACAGCATTACTTACATTCTGTCCCCATGTCTGGAACATCCTCCTCCAGTTTGTTGGCCTTTCTCCACAGTGTTTGTTGTAAGAGGTATTTCCAACCCTCTGTGATGCTGTTTTTCACACAGCCACATGAAGTCCTGCTTATAGTGAAGGTGAAGGGGCAACACCCACCTGCAGTGCTTACTTATAGGGGTGTGTTTTCATGCAATTGGCTATAGGAATGATACCACAGCTGTTCCATATGCAATTAGCTGGTGGAGGACTCCAATTCATGCACGGGCCATCAGCTGATCATGAGCATTACCTACCAATGTCAAGCTCTTGCTTATGCAAAACAGATGCATTTTTCCACATCTACCAGTGAGGGGGGGGGGGGGCAGAGGGAAAGAAAGGATGACAGAAAGAGCCAAGCATGTTTGTGTATGATCTGTGGGTGGAGAAAGATCTCTGGGTATTATAATGGTTGCCTATATATACATTTATGGCTGTGGATTTTCTACAACAACCTCTATGGTGGTTTACAACTGTTGGCCTTGTAATCTGACATTGGGACATATGGGTCCTCAATATGAAAATGTAGCAAAACCCTCTTTACAATAGATCTTGTTATCACACACACACACACACACACACACACACACACACACACACACACACACACACACACACACACACAAAATTGCCAGTACTGTGATTCAAACCCCTACCTAGCTATGTATTGGTACTACAGTGTTATGCAGTTATTGCAGGCTCCACAGAGCTTATATGTTGAAGAACTATCCAAAGGTATCTTTGAAGGTGAGTGACATCAGCTACAGTGCTAAAGAAGGGGAAAGGAAAGTGTAGGGAAGTGTGAATGACTGCAAAATCAGGTGTCAACAAAGACGCACACACTCTCACACACATTATCACAGTTGCCAGGACCAGGATTAGAACTCCTCCCTAACTAGTTTGCTATACTACAGTATTATGCAGTTATCGCAAGCACCATGCAGCTTATAGGGCTGAAATGTGGCCAGAGGGTTATTTCAAGGTGACTGACAGCAGGTGTGCTAAAGTAGGCCAGTGGTAGGTGTAGTGGTGTGAATGGCCTCAAAATCATTCATCGCCACACACACACACACACACACACACACACACACACACACACACACACACACACACACACAGACATTATCACATTTGCCAGGACAAGGATTAGAACTCCTATCTAACTAGTTTGCTACACTACAGTATTATGCAGTTATCATGAGTGCCACGGAGCTTACAGGGGTGATATTTGGCCAAGGGTTATTTCAAGGTGACTGACATCAGCAGGCGTGCTAAAGTAGGCCAATGGCAGGTGTAGTGAGTGCGAATGGCCTCAAAATCATTCCCCTCCACACACACACACACACACACACACACACACACACACACACACACACACACACACACACACACACACACACACACACACTATCACAGCTATCAGGACTAGAACTCCTACCTAACTAGTTTACTATATTATAGCATTACTCAGTTATCGCAAGTGCCACGGAGCTTATATGTTGAAGTGCTGTCCAAAGGTATCTTTGAAGGTGAGTGACATCAGCTGCAGTGCTAAAGAAGGGGTGAGGGAAGTGTAGGAAATATGAATGACCACAAAATCAGGTGTCAACAAAGACACACACACTCTCATACACATTATTACAGTTGCCAGGACCAGGCTAAAAACTCCTACCTAGCTAGTTTGCTACACTATGGTATTACACAGTTATTGCAAGTGCCACAGAGCTTCTGTGTTAAAGAGCTATTCAAAGGTATCTTTGAAGGTGAGTGACATCAACTAGAGTGCTAAAGGAGGGGAGAGGGAAGTGTAGGAAATGTGAATGACCACAAAATCAGGTGTCAACAAAGACACACACATTATCACAGTTGCCAGGATCAGGATTAGTACCCTAGCTAGCAGCTACAGTAGTATGCAGTTATTACGAATACCACAGAGCTTATAGGGCTGAGACTTAGAAAAAGGGTTATTTCAAGGTGACTGACATCAGCAGGCATGCTAAAGTAGGGCAATGGCAGGTGTAGTTGTGTGAATGGCCTCAAAGTCATTCATCTCCACACACACACACACACGTTACCACAGTTGCCAGAACCACAATTAGAACCTCTACCTAACTAGTTTGCTGACTGCAATATTATACAGTTATCATTAGCGCCACAGAGCTTATAGAGCTAAGACTTGGTTGATGGTTTATTTCAAGGTGACTGACATCAGCAGGAGTGCTTACATGGGCAATGGGAAGTGCAGTGTGTGTGAATGGGCCATAAATCATTCCCCTGGAAACACACACACACACACACACACACACACACACACACACACACACACACACACACACACACACACACACACACACACACACACACAACTTTACATTTGACAGGACTGAGTATACAAATGCTACATGAATACTGATTTGTACTATTGTGTTACACAGTTATCACAAGCACCACAGACACTATAGGGCTGAGGGCTACCAAAAGGAATGTGTACAGTGATTGACATAAGCACTTCATGTGATATCAGCCTATTGGATATGTCGTGAGTGGGACATGTCTCATAATGGAATTCTCTGTCACTGTCTGTCTCTCTCTCTTCCCCACATCTGTGTGTATGTTTGACATATTATAGTCTGTTGGCCTTGGATATGTGTGAGTATTCCTATCCAATGTGTGTGTGAAGCATGACTGGTGTACAGTTTGGTGTGTGTTCACAGACATCTGTGAATGACAGATATGTATAATCCACTGTGTTGTCAGACATGGGCTTCATTTCTCTAAGTGTAGGAGCATACCCAGTATGACCTTCTGTATTGAGTGCGTGAATCCATTCCAGGTAAGTTTGTACTCCAGTCCATGGTTTGGTGTTCTACACATACAACTAGCAACCTGTTTCTGCAGGATATCTGTAGATAGGTTGACAATATGGAGTCACAATGGGCGACAGATAGGGGGATACTGTAACTAATGCTGTCTGTGCTGCTTGTGTTACATGGTTGGTGTTAGCAGAGATATTCAGACATATGTACTGTTTTATACTGTGATGTATTATGTCATCGACTACTAACAGATATAATTATTTGCTCACAGTTATTTACTGGGAAATACAAGATGAATGAAGCTGAGTCCAGTATTGTGGTCCACACCTACACATTCTTGCACACACCTGCCATTCTGGAGGGCTAGCTACAGACACTTGCTGATGGGTCTGTATAAATGGTCCAGCACCTTGGTACTCTGGTGTCTGAGGATCCCCTTCTTGTACATATATCGAATTAACAGAATGGCCATATCCTGCTGCGGCCATACTTCTCAGCTGTACAGATTAACCCAGGTTACCCAGAGGCAGGGCTCACATACCTGGTCAGTTCCCCTTCACATTGTGGTTTACGAGCAGGTTTGTAGCCACCCATTACTGGGTTTGCAGGCAGGGGTAGTATGGGCACACATCAGAGTTTTAGACTTCACACACAGCATGACGTCCATGCATCTACACCCCCCACTCTGTTATTCTATACTCTTCCTAACATTATGGGAGCAATATCTGAGAGATATCCCTATAGGATCCTTCATCCCAGTGGTATTTATGGATTGGTCCACAGTTAATGCAGTGGGACATGGGGGGGCATGCTACTGGGTTTTGTCATCATGGCCTTGCATTTGTGTTCTGTTGACTGTGTTAGGTTGTTAGCTGTGATCTCGTGAGATACCATACATTGGCACTATGGGTGAGGCACAAGCCTTTGACAGAGGACTGTAGGCCTTATGGCAGTGATGCAGACCATCTGCAGCAGGCCATTGGATTCTGCTACTCCTACATTCCCAGGCTGTGAGCCAGTGGATTCTCCTGGGGTGACAGGGTAAGCATGCGAGGTGTTAATGGCAATAGTTCCTGCCCATATTGATTCATTGGTCTGGATGCAGGCAAGGTGCTGCTTACAGCTAAGGACACAACTGCATAGGACAGCTCTTCAGCATGCTGCATTTTGTGGCTATTCCTATACAGAAGTGGGGTCATACTGAACTAATTCCCAACAGCAAGGATGTGACCTATGATAAACCTGTGGCTAATGGTGAGGTGAGCTGAGTGCATGTGTGATAAGGAAGCTACTTGCAGCTGACTCACAGATATACCTGGGACATTCCCCTTATGCTGCCTTGTGCAGGGCATAGGCAGTCTCTCACTGCTTCATAACTGTGCCTTTTGTGGTCTGCCAGTGATTGGCCAGACTACATCAGTATTCCATACTACACAGACAACTAATGTGCTGCTAACCTGTATGTTCAATTCCAAAGGTGTGTGCAATTGACAGTTACATTTTATGTACTCTGTCTAGGGTACTTCCACCTGTGTACTGTGTGTATGTATGGGCCCACATTCATGGCATGTCTATCTTTCAGACAGTGACAGATATTGACATCTGGACAGTGAGTATGGATGACTGCTGCCATTTGGCACTGCAGTTGTCGGAACATGGCCCTGTCAACCAAAGTACTACCCATAGGCCACCGAGACACAACCCTCCATGCCTATATGCTGACCACTTCCAGACAATATTGAACACACAACAACCTAACACACAGACCCCTGCATATTGTACACATGCAACAATATATCCTGTAGATTGGGCCAGCTCGGGTAATCTGTGCTCCACCAATACTACTCCTCACACTTACATGTTACTGCATTTCTACATAGGATTGTGGGGGGGGGGGGCACACCTGACAACTTTAAACTGTGCTGTGACTGTACTGGTATGTCAGGTATTCTGTTGGTTCCACATCATTTTGTATTCTGACCTATCATGCAGACTGGAGGCATATCAGTGGAGTACAGATCTTAGGTTTTATTGACCTACATTTCAGTTTCAGACGTCTTACCCTTCAGAACTAACATACAACTTCCAGACCTGTTACAGTCTGTCTGTGTAGGTCTGGAGGGGGGCTGTTCACCATTGCCATCAATTGGAGGTCTTAGCACAGCCTTCCTTCATGGTCATCTACACCTGTCCTGCTGAGTATGTGAACCTCACTGACATGCATGTGTGTGTCCTATGGACAAACATTTGGGCCACCACATGTACTGCAGTGGGATTTGTCACCTTGTCTAGTACTGGCTCATGTGTTGACACCAGTATTTGTTATGGATTTCAAGCTGCCCATATTGGTGTCCAGTATCTGCTGCTATCCCATTCAGCCACCCGATTCCCTTGCATGCTTGCATCCATACCATAGATACAACTATCAGAACATACTACTCCATTAGGAAGAGTGACTTACCTTGTGACTGGACCAGTATTGAGGATGGTGCTGGATGGCTGACTATGTCAGATCCACATAGTACACTCCATATACATGGTAAAGCACAGGTAGTATCATGTTTGGCATCCCTTTTACTCTATGTGCGAGTCAGAGAGAGGTGTCTTTCCCTTGGTCCCTACCGTGTCAGTGTATGTGCTATGCGTTGCCTCTTTGCTAAGGCCTGGGCATACTGGGCATGCCTCCTTCTGCCTACATGGGCAGGCTCAGGTGGTTCCTCCTCCGAGTCCCTCTGTGCCTGTGCTGGCCATGGGAATGGTGGGGGGCTTTGTGGCCTTGCCCCATGCTGTTTCTGCTGCAGCTGTTTCCACAGGATCATATTGTGTAGCATGGCACATACTATGAACATTTGTGTACATGTAGCTAGAGAGTACTGCAAGACTCCACTGGATATGTCCAGGCAGTGGAACCGTGACTTGAGCATCCCAAACACATGCTCTATTATGATTCTGGTTTGTGCATGTGCCTTATTATGGAGTTCCTGTTCAGGTGTGTGTGCATTTCTGTGGGGTGCCATCAGCCACTGCTCCAGTGCGTAGCCACCATCCCCCACTAGGTGACCATATGGGATGTCACCACTGAGAAATTACTGGTATAGCTGTGTCATATGCCAGATGTGGGAGTCATGATAGCTTCCAGGGCTGCCAGCGCACACATTCAAGATAATGCCCTGGGGGTCGCACATGACCTGACAGTTGTTGGAGGGGAATCCCTTGTGGTTTATGTAGACCCTACCCCGCTCACCGGGTGGTGCTTTGATGTGTATGTGCATGTAGTCTATAGCACCCACTATCTCAGGGTATTCTGCCATTTGGTGGAAGAGATGCATACTGGTGGTCAATGCCTCACGGGTGATGGGGAAATATATGTGCTCACCGGCATGTGCTGACATGGCATCCAGGAACTGGTGGAGTACCCTGGATGCTGATGCCTGTGAGATCCCAGGATATCTCCAGTTGCCCTTTTGAAGGAACCTGTGGCTAGTATTCTTAAGCCTACACACACCTTGGTATCCACTGGGATGGGGGTTCCCCTCTGTTGGTTCTGTGTGTGAGATGGGGCCTGCACATCTCAACAATTTGCTGTAGAATGTCCCTGTCCACCCTATAGTGCTCCACTATCTCCAGGTCATGTAGGCCCTGGTAGGTTACCCTGGGTTTGTACACTCTTCTCCTCCTCATCACTGTGGGATGGTCATCAGCATTCACATCCTCTCCACCCTCAGCCTCTTGCACATATTGATGTATGAGAGCGACAGCAGCCCCTATCATTTTGTTAGTTTTGTCAGGTAAAATTTCCCCGTCTGTGTACACCTGTGGTGTAGAGTTTGTGGGAAAAAGCAGAGTGAAAGGTGTTTGCATACTTTATAGTAATGTGCTGGGCTGGGCTGCTGCCTGTGTAATTGTCTGATTCTGATACATTTCACCTGCCAGCTATGCTAGTTCTCCTTGATTGCCTTCCTACTGCTGTTTTCCCTTCCCATTGCCTTCCCGTTTAAGCCCCGAGGTGTGCCGCACATACCCAGTACTCACATGCGAACTGAGCTGCTAGTTCCTGATTTTCTTTTTTTTTTTTTTTTTTTGTTTAAAACCAGGTGTGCGGTTCGCACACATATTTAAGCAGGGAAAGCCATGCTCAACAATGTGAGACACACCCCCTTCCTTAGCTCTGCTTAGCTAAGAGCAAGCACGGGCTGCAGGGCTCCAATAAGTTTGCACCAAGCATGACACACCCCCTACTGAAGTCATCCTCTTAACCTGCCTACATGGCTCCCTATTCCTGCACCTGCACGATTAGGTGCAGGCTTCCATTAGGTAGAAATCTGTGTTTCAGTATAGGTCCCTTCATTTGCATACCCCAGTGAGTAGGTCCATAGTTACAATTCTCAAGCACACCCTTTCCCCTTGGCAACCAGTGCTCCCTTATCTTGTTCACATTCTGCCTGCCATTGACTATAACGGCAGAATGCATATTTCTGTTAAATGGCAGTTTTTCCCTTTTTTTTTTATTTTCGGGACCCCCATGTTTGTGCACTGCTGCCCTTAGCTTAAACGTCCGAGATCGGCCAAAAAAAATAAAAGTTTTATTTTTATAAAAATGATGTGCCTTTTAATGCCAATGGCCTTTTATTTTATCATTTACTTGTCTGTTCTGCATAATACACGCTTTTCACGAGCTGTCATGCCTCCGTTTTGTCAGATGCAAAACTGTATTTGGCTCTTAGTAGAATACATTTTTGCACTGACACTGTTCCTATACAGAATCCGTTCAGCTTGCTGGATCGCAAAATCACCTAATTTGCATGGTTTTCACAAGCAAATGAGGTGATTTGCATACTGAATGGAATTCTGTGCAGGAAGAGTATAGGGCCGCTCATGCATGCGAAAACGGATCTATCCTGGATCGCTTGGCGGTCATATTGCATGCAGGAACTGCTATACTGTTCCTGCATGGAATTTGGCCGTTCGTGAATCCGGCAGAATATGTTTAAAACTATCACTAATGTTATATCTCTGCTCTGCAATTAATTTTGGCCTTATCTAGAATTACTGTGCTGAGACACTGGGAGGCAGAGGCTATGAGAATTCTGCAGAATGCACTGATGTTTTAATTCATACTAGCGCATACCCTGTTGTTACCTTTCTAATTTTACAATAAAAATGTTTAAAGCTATCCCTGATGTTATGACTTTTTTCTGTGATTATTTTTGGCTCTATCTAGAATTGTGCTGAGATGTTAGGATGGGATAGGGGCTGTAAGAATGGTGCCCAATGTCAAGATGCTTCCCTGGAATTTTTGGTCTGTTCCTCAAAAAAATTTGGGCACATGCAATGCATGCTACTGGAAATTCAACACTTAATCATTATCATGGCACTACTAGCAAGGCTGAGAGAAACAAATGAACGGCAATGGAAATCTTTGTTATCATGGCAGAACTAGCAAGGCTGAAAGAAACAACTGAACTTAGTCAATGGACTTTGACAGCACATGACACGAGGAAAAGGAATGTGTTAATTTGCTCTTCATCCTGTGTGAAGCACATAGTTCTTATCAACAACCAACCTACTTAATTATCCGCAACAATCTATATGGAACAGTGTTACCATAGGGACATTTTGATACCTCTTTATATTATTATTATTTTATAAAAGCTATATAATATGTTATTATATAGATGTATTCTGTAGAAAGCATATATTAAAGCTGCAGTCAGAGAAAGATCCTGCCTAACTGTGAGCTGAGACAAATTCCAACCCTACCTGCAGTACCTAATGTATATAATGTATACATCACAAATGACTGTTCATCATTCACCAGAACACTTGCTTGCTGAGGAAGTTAAGGCTGTAAAACAGTGTTACTTCCTCAGAGTGGTGAACTGACACACAGATCAGGCTTCAGTAGCCTTTCTTTAACACACACCCTGAGCCCATTCTTCTGGCACTGATACCAACAAGTTTCCACAAGCAAAAATCCTTCAGATTTAAAAACTTCTAATACTAATCAGATCTGCTAAGGAGCAAAACCTATTAAATTCTAACAGCAGCCTTATTATTTCTACATTTTGTAACAAAATTGTCATAAACAACGTATTTTTTACAGGCAATTAATAAAATAAACAGCCATGAAATGTTGACAAAATACTAATTTCACAATGGGGCTCAAAGTATTGATTTCAACCTACTTCAAAGATGTACAAAGTTTTCCCAAGATTCATGAACAATCATGTAGGCTTCACACGAAGCCTACACAATATTTGTGTGTTTGTGCAATGAGCAGCAGCAATAATCACATACACATGCTGCTCATCACGCTTACACAAATACAATTACATTTCCGTGGTCAGCAACAGTGTTGGGGCCATGAAAACATGTTGAGCAGCACAAGCACACAGTGTAAACAAACAAGCTTGGCTATGGACAGACATGTTAAGTGTGCTTGTGAGAGCAGCATGAAGAGCTACTTAGGCAAACTGTACCAGGCAGGGAAAGTGTACTGAGTGCAATGTGCTCATAAATGAAACTTATGAATACAGTAGTAAGGATGAGGGCAGGATAAACGGCAAGGGTGACTACAATAGATGGGTTACCAGGGAGGGAAAGTGTACTGAAGATGATGTGTACAAAATATGTAAGAGGGAGGGTAAATTTTCAGACTGTACTAAGATAATGGACTTAAAGGTGCTTATGTCACAAAGACAATTTTTTAATAATAAAATTGTGTAATATGTATTTCATAATAATTAATGGTGGTCACACTTCCTGAGCAAATATAGGCAAATAAAAGCAGACATGATATTATAGGATGTGACAGTTACACAAATTAACTTTGTAAAAGGGGAGATTACATGAGAATTGAGATAACAGTTAGCAAGGACAGTACATACATTATGGGATATTTGCATAGCGTGCATTTCATCAAAATAACATCTTGGAAAATATGAATGGCTCAGAAGCCGCAGTCTTTTTTTGCAAGAATCTAACATCCCATCAGTGTTACCACTGAGCTGTGTATTAACTGTGTATGCCACAGAAATAGGCATAACGTGTAGGAGGAGAATCATCCTTGAAAGGAATTATGCACTTCAATATTATAATGGTTATGTATCTTATGTAGGTGTGTGGTGTTACAAATGTGGGAGCAGAGTGTGACATATGTAATACCCTTACATAAGGCACGCCTGCCTGATACAGTAATTGCGTAAACAGATAAGAACAAATGCAAAGACCACACTGTAATGCAATGTATTCCACAGAGCTGCGTATTGTCGGCATTTACCATAGGAGGTAATAACGGACATTGTTACACACAACTGAAATTAATGTGTGAATTAACTCATTCACTCCAATGAAGCTCAGGAAGTTTGCACATTAACTTCCAATGGGCAGAGCCTAAGCCTTTTGACAGAATCAAACTATGTCCTCACATTTCAAACAAATGTTCATATCTTTGGAACCACAGGGATTATGAAAGAAGTATAAATGTCAAACTCTTCAGCATAAACTATTTTTATAGTGGCAGTATTCTTTAGATTCTTGGTCTTAAACTGAATTTTATAAGTCACATTAAACACAGTAACTATTAATTAAGCAATAACCAATAATGCCGGTGTGGTATATAAAGATTTACCCACAGTTGGTGTGGTTTAATCACAATGGCAAAGCCCGAGTGATTAAATAAAGCCAACCATGGGTAAATCATAATATACTACACCATCGAGTCAGTTATTGCTATTATACAATGACATTATTTCAGAAAAAAAAAACTTACTTTTCTTAAATAATGCCTTTCTATAATGGCACAGTGCTGTCCCTCCGTGGCTGGTACATATCCTGTTGCCTTTTTTGATGTACTGTGCATGCGTATGGGACTAGCATTCCAAAGCATACCCAGTCCATCAGTGCTTTGGAAAAGAAGCAATGGAGAAAAGAAGGTCTCCGTTGCGCCATTTTTCTTTTCTTTTTTAATTAAAAAAAAAAACTTTTCGGACAGTTTAGGGGTAGGGGAGCGACAGAATGGAGGAAATGCAAGGAAAATCAGGTACGTGTCTTTAGTTTTGAATAACGTACCTGATTTTCCTAGTATTTTCTCTGTCCTGTCTCTCTGCTATGTCCGGAGTCCAGATTTCAGATTTTTTAAATTTATTTTTGTAACAAAATGTTAAAATTTACAGTTTATACCAATGGAAAAAAGTCCGGACGACCAGACCTTTTTCCATTGGTATATACTCGGATTTACAACTGGTACCTTGTTTTGGAATATTAGTGGCCAGTCATTGTGATGCAGAGGACAGGAAGAAATGGAAACAGATGATCCGCTGTGGTGACCCCTAACGGGAGCAGCCAAAAGATGATGAATGGTCAGTCATTGTATAATATTTTGTAAACAACTTATAATATCTCAGCAACCACTCAAGTTACACACATGCATTTTATTCATCTATCTGAGAGCTTTCATATGAGGCTACAGAGTTATGTCTGTATTACTTGGTTGTTGAGATATTTAGAAAAATGTGAAAATTAAATCTATATAAATTAATATCATAAAAACAGTTGATATCTATGTACCAGCACTAGACAGAGGTCAAATATTAATGCAGTTGAGTTTGCTATTGTGTAGGCTTTCAGATGGAATTTTTTAAAACCTTGTACATTATTCTCCCTCCAAACCTCTCTGAAGCTCTAACCAAGACCTACTACAAATCTACAAACCCAAGTCTAAATATGGACGCAACATGTACAGCTATCACCCCACTATTGCCTGGAATAGGCTCCCACTAGAAATCAGGACCCTTACACATCCTAAACAATTTAAGACAGCCACCAAAGAGCACTTTAAAAGTCACTGGTCCTGCCACTGCACTCTCCCTCCTTAAACATCCCCTACTTCTCATACCTTAATCTGCTTTCTGCCCTTAACTCACTCTTCTCACTGGCTCTCTCTAATCTTCCTTGACTACTCTTTCTACTGTCTTCTAAAATCTATTAAGCAAATTGCCTCAGAGAGACATTCTGTTGTACTTGTCTTGCCTTCATGCAACTACGTTATGATAAAACTGGGTTTTTGTAACCACTTACCCCAAAAACTATAGTCATCTTAATGACATACTTCTTTTTATACATCTTGAAATAGTTATGCTACACTCCTGATTATTGACACCGTATAACATTGTATTGCTACTTAATGCCTTGTAATAATCCTGTAACATTGCTGTTTAATGCTAATTTATAATGAAATTGTATAATATGTTGGAGCTTTTCTCCCTGGGCTTCTGCTGAAAAAGGGCTCTTCAGCTCAGTCAGACAATCCCGGTCAACAAATGTAAAATAAATAAAATAAACAAATAAAATAAACATAGCATGGTTTTGGAATTATTGATGTAAATGTGAACAAGCAATATCTGACGCCTAGAGGCATTAGTAGAAGCTAACTGCAGCTGTACCTGGAGGCGTCATTTGGGTGTAATGAGTTAAGAAAGGATCCCTGATAATGAATGTTATATCAGCATGTCAGACTGATGGCAATTAACTGAGTACGGTCATGTGCACACAACTGTGATCAGTCCTATACCGATGGTCCTTGGTCAAGGAAAGTTTCTTTGTATTTTTGTATACATACCACCCTAGAAATGGAGCACACTCATCTATACCACAGTACTCAATGCATGTGCCACAGTAGTAGTCTAACTATGACATTGGCAGAACAAATGTCTACTACCATGAACTCCAAAACTAGATTCACATATGTTTGCATAACATATCAAGGTATAACAGTAATTTGATGTAATGGTTGTTGTGTGATGCCAGTATGTTCACACAAAATGATTCTCTATGCTAGAATGGAACATCAAGCTGTACAACTCCTCCAACTAAAAATATGGCTATTAATCCCATACACCACAGTGAAACTGTTATCGCAGCTGTTGAACTTCCCCTGTCAAGTCATTAAATCAACTGTACTTTATTTGCCCATAATTTGTATCTGATAAAATCAATTGGTGAGGCCTCTGCCACTCTTTACGTACACAGTAGTATTGGGGACAATGTCATTCCTGCAGTGCAGTTAAGGACACACATCCTCACAGTCACTAAGTGCTGGCTTGGAACACTTGCTTAAGCCTTGAGAAAATCAACACCTTAATGAGCTCAATGAATGTGCCATGGTATAAGTGCATCACCAATTGTCATATGTGTGGTTATGTGAAAGCATTACATCATGTGTATGGATCAAGGAGTATGTGTCCCTGTAATTACTTAGAAATAATTTTACTCTATGTCAGACAACATTGCATGATGCCAAGTATACCCAAACACACCCGGCCCCCTGCTGTTATCACAGTGACAGTAGAACAGTGATTATATACAAAGTAGATATAATCCTGTTTTGGAACACATGCCTTACATAGGCAACAACATACATTACTTCATCTCATGTCTCTAGTCCTGAAGAGGTATCTCAGTACAACTGGTATGGAAGGACAATCTATTCAAATGAAAGCACCAGCCTTCAATACAGCCTTTCAAAAGGAAATTTAAAATAAACTCTTGTAAGAGAAAACAACATCTACACATGAACACAGCACATGTGGGTGACAACACTGTTAAAATATACACTGACTGTAAGGGATTTGAACTAGACACCTAATATCACAAGCTAATGATGGTTTGCAGAAACACAAGTGCCACTTGAGATTTATTTTATAAATCCGACACTGCACATTTCAATGGATGACATCATCATTGTGTATTACCTTGCTGTTTCCACTAAAAAGAGTTTGCACAGCGCAAGCACACTGTGTAGATATACATCATATATGTATTTGCAGCCTGTTCTGCACAGTAACAAGAAGAAACACACACCCACTCAGAAGACATTCAGTCCTATATTTGAACTCCCTAGCTATCTACTGACACGATCTACATGAACAGATATTATAGGCATGCGCCACCGAAGAAGTCTGACCACTAGAGGTGGGCAAGCCAGAGCCGGCTCGAGCTTGGTTTGAACCTGAGTATAATCTCAGCTCTGGCTAATGATCCAGAAGGTTAAAGAGCCAAAACAGAGCAGAACCACAGTCACAAGCATTTTTTTTTTGTTTGTTTGTTTTTTGAGCAACTGCTGACTTTTGATTCAGAGCAGACCTGTAAGCTGTGAGTGGTTTCTGTTAGATCAGGTCTGCATATCTAAGCATTGAGGTTGGTTGGAATGCCAAACAGGGTGGTTCCACATGTTATAGTGCTGAAAAGGAAGACAACTTAAACATTTTTCATGGGAGATGGCTATTGCAAGACATTGTAGTTGGGCAATTCTTTTATAAAAAGGGATTTGCAGCTCATTTTTAGGATGAGGGGTGCATCATTTCCTTTACTAAAGAGTGCTTGTATGTTTCCATGGAGGGGAGGAACATGATTCACTGAGAGAAAGAAATCAGGAGAGCTTAGAAAGCACTACCGATGCCAAAAACAATATGGGAGAATTCTTTTGTGTTTCTTGAGGTAAGCCCCACCCTTTCAGTTGTCCCTGGTTTTAGCTCAATGCTGTAAACCTACAAGAGGTGCTTAGCTGTGAGTATATGTGTTCAAGAGCAACATGTTGAAATTACTGTTATTGTAGTAGTTGTTTCTTTTTTCTTTCAGTCTCCTCACCATCAGGCATCAGATGTGCAGAGAAGTGGGCTGCCTTTTTGGAGAAGGGGTGCGGAGGCATCTTGTACATGAAACCACAAGGCCATCATATAGTTACTGCTGGCAAATAAAAGTGTTATGACTTGTTGGGGGCAGTGTATTTGTTTAGCAATCACAAACTGAAATTGCAAAATGTAACTGTAGTTCTTAAATTTTTCATTCTTTACTCGGTGAGAAATTAGTGTACAGAAATATGCCATCGGTTTTGGGAGCATACAATACATGAGAGCTTAGGATGTTATGATTGATATGGTTTGTTGGAGGGAAGTATCCATCAAAGAGCAAAGATTGCCATTATTATTATATTTTGCAGCAACTTCATAGTCAGAGGTAGTTTACCTTCTCAGAAGGGGCAAAGTCCATGGGACAATGTGTGCATTTTGTTCCCAAATAGGTTAAGAATACTGATTTTTTTGTTACCGCAGGTTGCCTTAAGACAACTGAAATATGGTTTCTTAAATAAAGCTAGCAACAGGCAATGTTTCTCAAAGCTTTTGCTGTTCCATTTAGGCAGTGTATCTAGTTTTTACCTTGGGATTGTTTGACCATTTCTTGCCAAAATGTGGTTGAACTACTGTGCACTAAATCATCATTAGACCAGAAGGGAAAATGTAACTTTTCAAAAGCCTGGGCAGCATTACTGTTTCTGCATAGAGTGGTATACTTGTGTGCTATTGATTATTATACTTTTTTCCCCATTTTTCATTGGCAGCAGACCTGTAATTTGGGCACAGTGAAGGGGGTGGGTGGGTGCAAGCTGTTATGAACTGTAATCAACATACCATCAATATTCATTTAATTGAGTGAATGCTGGCAGTGTCAATGTCTGTTTGGCTGTAACTGTAGTATTTTTTTTTGTTACTTAAATAATTGCCTCTGGACTTCCAGATGTAGTTACTTTTAACAGAGCTATTGTTGCAATTGTCTGCTCTGGATCAGTAATTAATGGGCCCTTGGCTTGACTCTGTCTTGACTCTTCTTCAAAAATTCCAGGCTTACCCAACTTTACTGGCTATGTATGAGCCACACTGCTTCTTTGAAGGGATGACATCAGCTGTGTCATGCAAAGATGTGTGTGCAAAAATGAATTCTATATTTATGTGGGATTTAAATTTTGTCAGTTCTAAGAAGTGCAGGAAACTCCTCCATCCATTTACATTCGAGCAGGCACACATACAGTCATGAGTTTCTCCCTGATGTATTTGAACTCCTTATCTATCTAGTGACACAATCTGCACACAAGTGTATTATTGGCATGTATCGCAGGACAGGTCTGACTTTAGGGGTGTGAGAGTGCATTATTAAAATGATGACTTGATCAGTGTGCTGCAGACAGTATGCATTTTTGGGCAGAGTGAAAAGTGGATATGAGATTGATCTGGCCATGTAAATATTTCTCATGAGTGGGAATCAAATGAATATAGCTGTTGAATTAATCCTCTAATAATGCTATTGCTCTACTATTGCACACACAAGTTAACTGTTGTGAGATTAGAACTCGCTACCTCTCAGGATACACAACACTTAACACAAACACCACCACAGATGTCTGACTTCTACTGTGTGAGAGTTCACTTAATAAAGGATGACATCAGCATTGTGCTGCAGAGAAGATGATGTTGGAAGAAGGGCCTGATATTGATGTGGACTCTCCCTGCAGTGTAAAAGTTGCTCCATGCTACTATTTCAGTGAGGCCAGCAGTATGGAATATCATGTTTACATGACTCTATAAACAACTTGCGTACAAATACACACACACACACACACACGAGTTGACTGCTGTGAGATTAGAGCCCGTTGCATATTTAGTTACATAATCTAGAGAGCACAGTACTTAATGCAAATGCCATCCAAAAGGTCTGACTTCTACAGTGTGACAGTGCAGGGTACATAGGATTAGTTTCTCATTCTGTGTCAGAGAAGATATTGTGATGTTGAAATTTTTGTGCAAGGCCATATTTGTTGATATGAAAGAGTAAATGCAATCTTCTGATCAATAATAAATGCAAACTACTGACTTAAGTCAGCTTTGCTGTCATTAATGTGTATTGAAGTACTGAAACTAACATGTACCTGTTTTACATGATTTCTGCAGATGAGACACACACACACACACACACACACACACACACACACACACACACACACACACACACACACACATACACACACTTGGAAAACACAAGATAGACAATGAAGCTTTCATGGATCATTAGGTTGAGATGATGGTATGTAAACCTTAATGAACGCTACTTATAATTAGCAATAGTATTTGCTCATGCACGGTCAGTGTGCCCTATCAATGCAAAGCCACTCAGTGTTCCAATGTAGTTGGGCCAAGTAATGATGAAGTGTGTGCTCCAAGGCTCTATGTGGTTGTATATCATTTGCAAGTGTCACTGCAGCAGGGCAGACATAACTGTCCAGAATGAAGAATTCAGTCAACTACACAGTTCACTGCAGTTCACCTGAGTACATTAAGCAATTTCCATGTAACTAAGTAATGCAATCCAGCAACAATAATTATATTTGTTCAAAATGTCTACCTGATGTGCAACGATGAGAAACTTGTTTATTTGTATATATTTTGGCAAAGTATTAGCACATATTACTGATTATACTCTGAGGTGTTGAATGTGAAGTAGCAGTGTTCAGTGTTATTCAGTTGTGCTCCATGCCAGCCTTTGTGCAAATAAGGAGCAGAGAGAAAATGTGATTGTGATTTAATGTAGAACACATCTTTTTTATATTAACATGTTGCAGATACACACGTTGCATGTTGCAGTCTACCTTTGACATGTGAGGACCAAAGCTTAATTCAAAAATGAACTGTTGTGCTTGTTTGTAATATTTGTGCTACATTAGGTGGAGAGCAGAGTTCACTGCTGAAGGAAAAAAGTGAAACATTTAATGTGGTAAGCCTTCTGTAGTGCAAACAGGCTTAGTGGCAATGGGTGACTGTAAGCACTCTAGATAGGACTGAGTGGAGAAAGTCCACTTCTCACCTGACTTTCTCTGTGGTACAGGCCATAAAGTCAGTGAACTAAATGAAAAAGCAGGGTTCAGGTCCCATATGCAGATCACTTAACAAAGGGTGTCAGAATGTGATTATCATAAGTAATTTTGATCATGACCAAAAGACTACAAAGGAATGGCTATCCTAAATATGTTGATTGCCCAAATTCTGTCAGTAATGCCTAATCAAATCATCTTTTATATGTACTATATATCAGCCAAGCTTCAATGGAACTCACAAGTTAATTGGGTGTACAATTTGTTAAACATAAGGATGGTGTGTATTTTGAAATAATTATTATGACTCATCGCATATCCTGACTATGTGTGTAGGGCAGGATGTCTTGTGAAGTGTGGACTTTATGCTTCCTCACAGTAAGGACAGTAGCCAATGACATAAGATGATCATTTCATACAGCAGCCTAGTAAATATGTTACATTATAATGTGATGAGACAGAAGAAGTGATGAGGAACACAGATATGGAGAGACACATAACAGTTTGTGTTATGGCACATGTATGAATACCTGTATGTTGTGTTTGTATTGCTTGTTTCCTCATTCAGAATGTGTCCTGGTCTGTACCATTAAGTGATTGATATAGTGATAGAGAAAGTGCAGGATTGACAATAACCAAAACATCCACATACATCTGGTTGAATAAAGTTTAGGAAATTGAAAATATGATGTTGATATGAGGATGGCGTTTTGTATGTAGCACAATTGCATACATAATATTAATATGGAGAAAAAATGCATTACTGTATAACATGTTAGAATTTGAACCCTTGGCAGTAGAAATAAAACTTCACAGGCATGTAGATTATCTCTGCTCACCACAGAGGAGCTCATGCTGTGCTAACTTTCAATCAGACATTGTAAGAGACACTCACAACATGATCAATAAAAGCATTAGCAGTATTCATTGCACTTATATCAGTTGTAGTCTCCCTTATACTTTACGTGATATCCAGCAGTACTACATATGTAAGTGTAACTGTATCTTAGTGTATTAACCTAAGTCTGTTCTACTGTAGTGCAGCAGATGTATTGCTATTTGTGCTAAACTAACCATGGCAATGCGGTCTAAGGCAAAAATTCACCACATTTTGCAATAACACTTGAAATGTCATTTAGCATCTCATAGTGCACTTGTCTAGGCTTAAAAAGGCCCACAAGGGCAGTTAGCCTAATACTAACCTAACCTATGAATGAAATTCTGAAAATGCCATAAAATGAAATGTATATCCATTGACAGTACAAAGGGGTGAGATTGAAGGGGTGAAGACGGACATATCAGTGGTTGGTGTTACAGGCCATTAATGCACATCTTTATGGTGCTTCTGCATTATTCATTTGTCATTCGCTGTATCATTAACTGATGGCTCAGGATATCAAGAAGCTGTACGAGAGGCAACACTTGATTAAGATATGAATAAGGGTGGTTTACTAATCCTTCCTTATGGGCATGGATGTGTTTGCAAAAGCTTTCTTGTAACAGTATTCAAAATCTGTTCAGTAAAAGTTTGTAACTAGATAAAAATTTACATGTATATCATGAAACACATCACAGAAGAATAACGTCACAGTAAGAAATAATGTGACATAATCTGGAATCGAACCTTTGATACTATGGCCAAAAACAATCTTCAGACAAGTGATTTATGTCAACACAGGAAGTTGCACTTTATTACAGCCAGTAGTCAAAGAACTATTAGACTAACTGTTCATAGTTTCATAGGTGTGTGCTAGGCTAATGGCCCTGGAGCCTTTACAAGCCTAGCCTATAGGATTACCCTGGCATCATGCCACCCGACCTTAGTTCCCAGTCCTCTGTTGAGCAGAGCCACTGGAGTGATCCCCAGAGTGAATTTTCCATTTCCCATCCACTCATCAAAATTTCTCTTGACGAGGGCCAGTGAGGTGCTCTTCTTGACATGTATGGGAAGTATATTCCATAGCATGGGCAGTCTCTGTGTTATGAACCTGTCCCTCCAGCATGTTCTGTTGATTGTGGTAATGAGATTGAGGTCTCTGGAGCATGTGGTGTGGTGTGGAGGGATTGGGATTTCTTTAGATGTAGCATTTCTAACAGAGCTGGGTCAGACATGGCTTTGTAAGTCAAGCAGAGATCGCCTCTAAGCAGGCGATATGAGACAGAGAATAGTTGGAGTTTTTTGAGTCTGTCCATATAGGACAAGTGTTTTAGGCATAGGATCCTCTTTGTGAGGTACTTTTGCGGCCTCTCCAGTTGTTGCAGGTATCTAGTGAGGTGCATGCCAAATGGGGTATTGTACTCAATGATTGGCCTAATGAGGGAAGAGTAGAGGGAGACAATGACCTCTTTCTTCCTGGATGCAAAACCCTTAGTAATGAGATGTGCCACATAGAAGGACTTTCTGACCACAGTGGCAATGTGGTGGTCAAAAGAGAGGTTGCTGTCAACCTTTGTTCCCAGATCTGTTATAACTCCTTCTGTGTTCAGTGGACTACCATCTATGTGGTAATTCATGGGAACTGTGTTTTTCCCAAAGGGAATAACGATGCATTTTTTGGCATTGAGCTTAAGGCCATGGTTTTGACACCAGTTGTTGGTCTCAGTAAGGCCTTTCTGTAGGATGTCAACATTGCTTGGAGAGTTAATAATAGCTCCCAACTTGCAATCATCTGTGAACTTTGTCAGCCAGAGACCCTTCGTGTTGGCCTGGACTTCAGAGAAGTAGATACCAAACAGGAGAGGACCCAGGACCAAACCTTGTGGAACTCCACTCATGACTGGTTGTCAGTCTGATATGGAGTCAGCTACTTTTACACTGTGGGTTCTATCTGTGAGCCAGTTTGCAACCCACCTAGTGATATAGGGATTGGTGCCTAGCTTAGTGAGTTTTGATATGATTCCTGAGTGGGGAATGGTATCAAAGGCCTTGGCCAGATCAAGGTAGGCTGTATGAATCACCTTGCCTTCATCTACAGCTCTGGTGAATGACTCAAAGAAGTTGACCAAATTGAGCAGGTATGATCTACCCTTCACAAAACTAAACTGTGTGGGATCCAGAGTTTGGAGATTCCCTGTATCCTTGTTTATTGGGTCCATGATGAAGCATTCCATAGCTTTGTATATCAGACTCGTCAGGCTAATGGGATGATAGTTCCCGGGGTCTGTAGTCACTCCTCCTTTGTGGAGAGGGATGACTGTAGCAGTGCACCATTCAATAGGGACAAAGCCTGAGGTGAGGCTGTGATTGAACAGGGCACACAGATCAGGTGCCAGTTCACTCTGTAGTTCATGTAAAGCACAGCCAGGGATATTATATAACTAGTAAAGAAAAACCAAACCGTTAAATAACCAAAACGAACCAATATTGGAAACCGAACTGGCACAGGACACGTAAACTGTTCCTCAGGAAATGTCTTTGAAATACATCCACCAAAAACCACCACTGATTGAAAGAACACAGGTTTATTTAAGTGCTTTTCGTTTGACTCTTAGACAAACTTCTTCAGAACTAAGGACATACAATGCATTGTGCTTAAATACCAATAAAATCATGCCTTAATTAGCTTTAATAATCATTAACTCAATCATTTGTCTAAAAGAAGACTAGTACAATAAATTCAACTTAGAACTCTACTACAAATAAAAACAATTTAAGAAAAATCACTGCAGAAATTCAAAAGTAAATAAGCAGTGAAATTAAATAAATAATAATATTAATCTCTGCAAAATACCTGTAAGTTAAAAATTGGAACATAGGAAATAACCAAATTAAATGCTTTAAAATGTGTCTACTTTGTTCTATTCACAGAAGAGTTAAATAAATACCATGTAAAAAACATTATACTATCTTCTCAAGTTAATCAATCTCAAAACACTAGAGATAGAACATGCTTCATTTAAACCTGGTAAATGGTAAGCCTCAAGTCTGATCTGCCATTGTAACTCTTTTTCTAATAATTTGAGCTGAGAGGGTCCACCCCTACTGTCGTTAACAACTTGCTCTATGCCAATAAACTTTTGAATTTCTGCAGTGATTTTTCTTAAATTGTTTTTATTTGTAGTAGAGTTCTAAGTTGAATTTATTGTACTAGTCTTCTTTTAGACAAATGATTGAGTTAATGATTAATTAAAGCTAATTAAGGCATGATTTTATTGGTATTTAAGCACAATGCATTGTATGTCCTTAGTTCTGAAGAAGTTTGTCTAAGAGTCAAACGAAAAGCGCTTAAATAAACCTGTGTTCTTACAGCCAGGGATATTGCCAGGTTCCATAGAAGCTGTATTCCATGACTAGCAGGGAAATTGCAGACAGTGACATACACATCCTCTAATGCTGACAGCACAGGAAGAATGGAGGAAGGCTCTGGAAATTCCATTTGTAACAGCTCATAATATTTCCTGAGTGACTGAGAAACCTGTGTTCTCCCACTGCAAACACTGGCACATTCTGCAAATATTTTCAGAGAAAGAGAAACTCTCACAGGAAGAATCAGATGACATCCTTGTATCTAGTCTCCCACCTCACCTTCTTCTCTCTGTCCTCTCCTCATATTTCTAACTTCCAAAAAAAAAAGCTTGCTTTTTTATCTGTACATAAATGTTTTACTTATGTTTTTTCATCTGAAATGCCTGTACTTTTAATATGTTTAGACTACATGAATCTCACTTTTGTAAATCATTACTTAGGATTAGAAATGTTTTGTCTTTTTTTAACAAATTGTGTATTATCTCTGTATTTTTCACTGTTCTACTACTTTATTTACTTCTGTATAACTATTATAAAATTGTCTGCATCCTGTGGAGCTTTTCTCCCCAAGCCTCAACTAAAAATGGGCTCTTCCAGGCCCAGTGAACTATCATCAAACTGTAATAAATACATAAATAAATAAATAAATAAATGAGCATTGTGTGTTCAATTGTTTTCTGTTGAGGATGGGCGCACAGATTTTATTTGAGGAGATTACTTTCTCTATGTGCCACAAATAATGTTTGTCTTTTTCCTGTTTCATGTCATACAGGATTATGGCACCCATACCATCTGTTCCATGCAAACCACCTTTCAGTGATGCAGAGAATGAGGTTATCATCAAAGCTTTACTTCACCATGGAGCCTTCCTGCTGGACAGAGGCAGAAGTGATATGCCTGCCAGATAAAGTGTATGGCAGCAGGTGGTCGCTGACATAAACACATTGCCAGGCCATGCCAGGAACTATAAGCAGTTGCACAACAACATATGGTTACAGGGGGTGGTCCTGCTTCCTGCTTATGGAAAATGGGCAGTTTCTGTCCACTGTTAGAGATCCTGACAGCTCAGCAGAGGGTTCACACAGACTGCTTAATGTTGGTGCTGATATGGATGACAGGCCAAGAGTATCCCAAGAAAAACTTCAAGGTATGTTATATATAAGGCATTTACTGCCATTCTAGAAATCTTTATGTGTTAATGCATGTATACTTCTGATATGTCTGGAAACATTGAGCCATGTGCCTTAGAAGAGACAGAGTCGAAGAGAGACTGTGTTGTGGGGGTAGTCTGATTGATTCTGAGATATTTCTTAAGGTGTAGCTAGGCAGAGCATTATTCTCCTGTCCTTGTGTCATTTACATTGTGATGCTTATTAGCCTTCTTTCCATTGCCGTCCTATTTTCCCAGGAACATTAGAATTTCCATCTGAAAGACCACATGTACATGGTAAGCACAAACTTTCTTTGATAATAATAACTGTTATTAAGCTGTAAGTCTGAGGAGAGAGTAAGCATTGTATTCTTTTAGCATCTGAAATTGTTTAACATAGTGTTTAGAACACAGTTTGATCAGTTACAGTCACTATTTCTCTGCTTGTGTTTATTGCTCATTATCACAGGTGATTCTTACAATGTCAGTGTACAACTCTTACCTTGGTGTCAGAGTATCGGTAGCCTCTAATGACAATGATGATAATATACAGGCACATTCAGGGGGGTGCAGAGGTTCAGTCTGATACTGAGGTTGTAGTTCATACATTCCCTGGCTTTAGTTAGGATACAGTCCATATGCCCATGCATACCCATTCCACTGAGCCCACAGATATAGGATAGGTTGAGAGTGACACAGTTGATTGGGTATTGTGGTTACTCTGGTTGCAGAAGTGGTAGAGTGTGCCTGTAGCCATTGTGAGGGTGTGATACTACACAGGAGGATTGCTAGTGGTGCCAGGAGGAGGCCTACTGTTCACCCTAATCCCGATAGTGCTGTGTCATTATGTGCCACCAAACATATGTGCAGGGCCATCATGAAAGCACAGGAATGTTCCACCAGAGCCTCAGAAGAGATACTGCAAGTCCTAAAAGTGACACATTCTGATGTGTGTGACTGCTTCAACCATGTGAGTAACTCATTGGATAGGATGCGTGACACACTGGACTGAGCAGTGTCTGTGATGGAATATCTGCTGGGAGGGCTGGCATCCATGCGTCCCCAGAGCTGCAACATCTTCTGGTGTTAGCCAACATGGCCATGCCAGATTCTGCTCCCATTGTGGCACTACTTCCACTGCTCCATCAGTGATTGAGGTGTCCACACCCAGAAGTGGTAGGCCATGGGGTCATGGTCCTGGACGTAGTCATGAAGAGAACTTGTCCAGCGGAGATTGCTCACATTCAGGTAGCACCCCCACTTTGAACCAGGGATGTGGAAGTGGCAGAGCAGCTCCTGGCAGAGGCAGTTTGTGTGGTCATGAGTGCCGACACTGATCTGACAACTGTACCATGCATGGCTTACAACCATCCAACATGCCAGGACGTAGAGCTGCTAGCACAGAACTTGATTGTGTTCATGCAGACACACACACACACACACACACACACACACACACACACACACACACACACACACACACACACACACACACACACACACAGACACACAGACACACACACACACAGACACACACACACACACACACACACACACACACACACACACACACACACACACACACACACACACACACACACACACACACACACACACACACACACACACACATTTCACAAGAACTGCCCATACCAACTCACACATATACAAGCTAAGCAAACTTTAATGTTGATTGAGATACACCTCCTGGTAGTGTCCCTCAGATACTTCCTACTTTATTAAATGTTCTATGTTTCTTACTCACACACACACTGCCACTACTTTGGTGTCAGCCTTGGCCTACTGACCCCCAGCCCTTTGCAAATGATGATGACTGTGCCATGCCATTTGTCCATTTGGGTTTGACTTCGGGTTGCATATATGTTTGATGCAAAGAGTGGATAGATAAGTGAGTCTTTTTCATTATGTTGATTTAATGCATATATATTGCATAGGAATATTTGGGATGTTTTTGTATATGCGCATCTTGGAATGATTGTTTCAATTAGTATTGTAAATCATGTGTTCAAATCACTGATTTTGCATTCCTGCTTATTGCTCTACTTGTGAAAATGTTGACATAATTGTCCTGTTGACCGTTTTGTGTACAGTGTGTAAGTGACTGGCTTGATATCAGTTATTGTATACAATGCATAGCTGCATATTGCAGATATCATTCCTATAAGCTAATAATGCCATTAGTGGACATCTCATACAAGTTCTGATTAAGTTAATTTACGACTAACAGCGTGCAGGTATATCAGTTATGTTTATCTTCTTACACATTTGTTTGTATACTACAGGTTCCACACTTACCCTTACATTACTGCAGGCATGAGATGTGCCCTTTTCATTGTCATTGTCTGATGCTATTAGAACACAGCCATTACATGGGGAAGTAAAGTTTGTGAACATTGGCTGGCAGCAGTTTTAATATTTGTATGTGCTTATGTTGTTATGTGTATTCCTCTTCTGGTGAGTGTGTGTGCTATCATTTGCCTCTTAGCTGGTAAGTGTGTTTGCTATCATTTGCCACTTATATGGTGAGTGCGTCTGCTGTCCTTTGCCTCTTAGCCAGGGCAAGGGCATATTGTGCATGCCTATGTCTGTTACCTCCCACTGCAACTAGACGTGATCCCTCAAAATCCTTGTCTGTAAGTGCTCGAGGTGCCGACCCTGTCTGTGGTCCAGGAATGTATGGTCTTGGCCCTTGCTGTCCCTGTTGCAACTGTTTTCTCAATATGATATTGTTCAACATAGCACAGACTGTGAATATTTCATTTCAGGTATCTGGTCATACTGCAGGGCAATCTCCGATGCATCTAGACAGTGGAAACATGACTTCAGCATGCTAAGCTCGTACTATATGATGTTTCTAGTTTGAACATGGGAATCATTGTATCCTTTTTCTGTAGGCATGTGCACATTTCTGATGGTGTCATGAGCCATGGTTCCTGTGCATAACCTGCATCACCCCAGTAGATGACCTTGTGGAACATCATCCCTAGCAAACGTTGTGTAAAGCTAAGAGGTGTGCTATATGTTTGAGTTACAGTAACTTCCTGAGTTGCTTGCACAAACATTGAAGATCATCCCTTGGGAATTACCGACAACCTGGCAGTTGACTGAGTGGACCCTCTTCCTAGTGATGTATGTCCTTTCCTGTTCATCAGGTGTGGCTTTCATTTCTATGGGAGTGCAGTCTATGTCCCCCAAAACTTCAAGAATGTGTGCTACAGCATAAAAGTCCTGCATTGTTCTTGCTCTCTCCTCTGGTGTCCATGGAAAATAGATGTACTCCCTTGTATGTTCTAGCACAGCATTAAGACATTGATGTAATATTCTGGAGATCGAGGCCTGTGACACCCCTAGTATAGCCCCTGTTGGTCTTTGTAATGTACCAGTAGCTAATATCCTTAATGTTATACATATCTTAGTTTCCATTGGTATAAGTTCTCCTCGATTTCCCCTGGGTTTGAGGTGGGGTGGCAGAGGTTGCAGAGTTCCTGTAATGTTTCCCTGTCAGGCCTGTATCATTCTAATATTTTGGTATCATGCAGTCCATAATATGTTAAATGGGGTCTGAACACCCTTCTTCTCCTTCGCTGAGGTCTATCAGCAGCAGCGGCAGTACAGATTAGAGCCTGTTGCATATACACATGCAAGAGAGATGCATCAGCCCCTAACACTGTTTTTTTTTTCCAAAGTGTGATGGTGGCTGTATTCCAGTAGGTTTTGGAGTTCATAGCAAAGAGCTACACCAACATTATATGATTACTTTATAATTTCCTGAATGGATCTGCCATCCTGGATTGGTTAATTAGCATGTAATTCTACTTTCAATAGCATACTCTGCCATTTAACTTTGTTTTGCTGCTCTACCATTTAATGAATACAAAATAGTGATCTATCATGTGCTTGTCATGGTATGACACACAGATAGTAACAGCACGAAGGTTAGCCATTCATAAATCCGGCCCTAAGAGGTGCTTAAATGAAGTAAGATTGTATAAGGGGTAGGAGTGAACTTCCATTTGCTGGATTAATTTGATATTATTAGGTCTCAATGAAATCAGTCTCAATGAAATATGCCAGTCAAAATATATGTGTGTGTGTGTGTGTGTGTGTGTGTGTGTGTGTGTGTCTGTGAAAAGCAACTTTATAAACCACACCCACAAATAAACAAGTTCCAAATGGCAAATGCAGCAACCTCTGAGGTGTAATCATCCACCTTTTCATCATGACATTCAGGTGCACAGACACGCAACAATGTCTGCAATGTCTGCTGGGGGGCAGAAATAGTTAAAGATTGCAAGGATGGGTATGTAGTTATGGCCTATTTCCAGATATCATATCCGCCTGTTGCAAATTCATTCCCTCAGTTTATGAAGACAGTATTAAATAGATAATGTGATCTCTGATTTTCCATTTTAATTTTTGCTTTTATGTAGATACAATATGTCTTCATATAGATGCAATATGCATCAGATTTATACATTGTATAAATTCAATCAAGTAATGCATTCCTATTTCTTATTACTTAATCAGAGAAGCTATGAGAAAAATGTCAACAGTGTACTTAGTCATGAACCCATGTCAACAAAACCACTGAAATACTGCAGTAATTGCATCCACTTTGTCACCATGCCACAAAGTAGTAAATGCATTACACTACAAAAAATGTTTTCTTCTTTTTTTTTTCCTTGAAAGCAAACCAACTGATCCCTTGCTTTTTGTAACATATTCTAAAGATCTATTAATCAGACTGAGTTTCCCCTTCTAACTTTACAAAAAAAATCCCATTTCACACACACACACACACACACACACACACACACGCACATGCAGACATGTGCACCCATGCATATATTTACAGATCTAGACATCATATATATAGCCTTGCAATTTTTCCACCGCCCTCTACCTTCACTAAACCAGTCAATTTATTTCCTGGGGATTTCCAGGTTAGCCCTGAGTCCTGTGATCCTAATCAGCTCATTTTATACCTCTCTGGAGACAGTTGATGTAGAGGTGGCCAGCTTTGCATCCATCAGAGCAGCCTACTCTCTCTGTCTTCACACTTGAAACCCTAAGCCTCTTGGCAGGTGTCTTAGCTCCATTACTGCTACAAGCCTGTGGAAGATGGGATGCTACCACAAATTACTTCCCCGTAAGCAGTTAATCTTCTATATCAAGCTCAGCAGACTCATACTCCATATGCACAACACAAAGTGCTTCCTCTAGGAACCTCCTAAATGTTCAGTCTGAGCTTTGTGTCTTCTCCTAGGATAGGTGAGTTGACAACAGATGTTCACACCCATCATCCCTGCCCAATCCCTCTAGCACCCATTCATCTAATCGAACGTGCGTCTTCTGAATCACAAACAGGGCTTCATCTTTGTGTGCTTTGTGGCCAGGCTGCATATACCTTGAAATGTTCAAGTACAACTAAAATATTTTTTCTTGTTTGCTTATAATTCCTATTTAATTTTGCTGTACGCGTTCCCTCTTGCTGCAGTTATTTACATTTATTCATTTTCTTGGCACATGTGACTTGATCTTTGCCCTGCGATTGTCCGCATAATTAAAGAAAATCTCACAGCACAGTTATGAAAAAAAAAGTGAAAACTAAATAAAAATTGCAAAGGTGCATTACTTACTTACTTAGACAACATGATGTTCTGTTTGCACTACTGTATATAAAATATTAATATTAATAAAAGTAATACTCATCTAAAAAGCAAATATTGTATTTACATCAAATGACAAATGCTACAAGTTTTAATTTTCCAGGTGTAAAAAACATGCTAAGCCATGCAACATTCAATATTTGAGCTCATTATATCTTTTCACAGTTAAGACTTTACTTATAAAGTAAAATGCAGACCCCAGGGCATAATAATTAACAGCACCTGTTTCCTCTAACAGGTTTCTCTTCTTTCACAAAAGGAATACCAAGCAGTCTTCAAAGAATTTATCTCTGAATTTACTGAATTGTTCTTTTGTTGCAAGTTTATTAACCCGTGCAGTATGGCATCCGATCTATGGGTTGCTCTAGCAGCAGATTGTTATGCCAGGTGCAAATATCCCAGTGTGATTACATGACTTCAGTGTCACCATGGTGGCAGCCAGCAGTACCTTAGTTAACCCATTGCCAGTAAGGTTTCCTGCTTGGCTTGTGTTGCTTCATCACCTTAATGACTTTTTAACTGTTCCTGGCATCTCAACGGCAATTTAGCATGCATCAAATTTCCCTTCAGCATTTCTGTTATTCAAATAGTTAAATGCACAACATCTTAATAATGCAAACCAGACATGAAAAATTTACACCTACCTGAAGGATTCTGTAAATTTCAATCAAGTCTTAGAAAAAGAGCATTTCACTTATACATACATATATTATAATTACTACAGGTACCTCCCAAAATATTTGCAGGAAGTATTATAATAAAAAAAGTTGATACGTATATATATATATATATATATATATATATATATATATATATAGTATATGTATGAAACAGAATTCCAGCTATTTTAAGCACTCCCATCAAACCTAAGAAATATACTTTTGAAATTCTGCAGGTGACATGCAGTTTGAGCAGCCCAACCTTAATAAATACATAACAATTTAAGGTAGTCAAAGTGTGATGCATAGTGTCCACGTATCATAATCAATGTGAAAGTCACTTTTCTAAACCAAAACATAATGTTTCATTTGCTCAGGGTGCCAAATAATGTGTTGTCTCGTTTTTTGAGAGGGCAGCTCAATTTCCGTTGTACTCCCAGTTAGTAATATGTCACCATGAGAACAGGTGGAGTATAACAGCATAAGATAAACATTTATTACATTGTGGTAAAAAATGTATCTAGAAGTAAAATGCACTGAGATCTGTGACATATTTAAGCATGCTGAAAATGTACAAAATAACGTGATAATGCCTATTTTTTTAATAAACTATTGAAAAGAATAATGGCAGATGAAGTTCTGTCAGTTATAAAATAATAATATGTTTAAGCTTCATTCATTCAGTGAGACCCTAAAGCATAAAGCAATATCCTTGACAGCTTATATAACTTCACATGCAATCATCAGCAGCAAAAAGCATTAGGATAAATCAAACAATACCAGCTGTATAATGACAGTTTCTCAGTTTTATGCAGAAACATTATCGTTATTTGCAGCATATGATTTTGTTAGTGGTTTTAATGGGTTTCCTTAATATTTCCTGATGTTGTACTACACAATAGAGAAGGTATTACATTAACCTATCTAATTTTCCATCAGTTTAGACAACGAAGAACATAATTTAGTTTTGTGTGTAAAGAACCGAGTGCTGTCAATTATACCTTTATAGAATTTCAATAATGTGTTTCTGATAATGTTGCAATTATGCACCTCGTGTTCTTCATGACACCGCTCGTGTGGCAACACCATTATGGGTTTATTCGAAGGACTAAACATCGTAGTCAAGTTACAGCAAATGTTTTCTATGGTTCTATACATTGTCACTGCTATGTAATGGGCCAAAAGCCATGGCAAGATTTACATTTATATCTTGTATTATGTCTAGTATTTGCCTGCTAAACTGCTTCCTGCAGGCAGATGGAAGAAAATGGGGTATACTGTTGTTTACATGAGCTATAGCAAAAGCGTACACTGTATACAAAACATAGGGAAATGAATTTGCGATATTCAGTTTCATCTATACAGTCAGGAATCTCATTATGCAAGGCAGAAAGCAGACTGGACTTTTGAGTTCTTTATATTTTAATTGTACCTTCATCATATGATCCTGTTTATACATGCTGAGTGATCTGGGTTTGTTGTAGTGGAGATCAACAGAAATGAAAAAAAAACAGATGTTTTTACATTACAGTAAGCTTAAACTTACAGTAAAATGTTTGATTCCCTGTCACAGTTACATTTCCATCTGATTTTAATAATTCCAGACAGCTGGCCATTCTATTTAGTGCAATGTTGCTGTGCTGGAAATGAGACAAGATGCCTTTATTAGGAAGTGTCGCACACACTGAATAAAGGTTGGGTACCTCAAACCATAACCAGTGAAAATGAAGTTCAGCAGGAAAAACTGTCTCATCATTGTTTAAGTTGGTACATGAGGGTGGGTATGGTTATACCACTGCTTAAAACATTTCTTCTCAGCTGTTAAAAAATGTCATAAGCAATACTAGTGACATTCTCATCAGATGAGTTGGTCTTAAAAAAAAATGTTATTTTTTTAGAAGTTAAAAGGGGGGGCCAAACCTGAGGATCCTTTTTTTTTTTTGAACAAAAAAAAATTTAAAAGCCATGCTGAAAATTTTTTGTTTAAAACAAAAATTAACCCCCGTGATAAAAATTTGGGCCAAAAATTTTTTAAAAAAAAAAAAAAAAAAAAAAAAAAAAAAAAAAAAAAAAAAAAAAAAAAAAAAAAAAAAAAAAAAAAAAAAAAAAAAAAAAAAAAAAAAAAAAAAAAAAAAAAAAAAAAAAAAAAAAAAAAAAAAAAAAAAAAAAAAAAAAAAAAAAAAAAAAAAAAAAAAAAAAAAAAAAAAAAAAAAAAAAAAAAAAAAAAAAAAAAAAAAAAAAAAAAAAAAAAAAAAAAAAAAAAAAAAAAAAAAAAAAAAAAAAAAAAAAAAAAAAAAAAAAAAAAAAAAAAAAAAAAAAAAAAAAAAAAAAAAAAAAAAAAAAAAAAAAAAAAAAAAAAAAAAAAAAAAAAAAAAAAAAAAAAAAAAAAAAAAAAAAAAAAAAAAAAAAAAAAAAAAAAAAAAAAAAAAAAAAAAAAAAAAAAAAAAAAAAAAAAAAAAAAAAAAAAAAAAAAAAAAAAAAAAAAAAAAAAAAAAAAAAAAAAAAAAAAAAAAAAAAAAAAAAAAAAAAAAAAAAAAAAAAAAAAAAAAAAAAAAAAAAAAAAAAAAAAAAAAAAAAAAAAAAAAAAAAAAAAAAAAAAAAAAAAAAAAAAAAAAAAAAAAAAAAAAAAAAAAAAAAAAATTTTTTTTTTTTTTTTTTTTTTTTTTTTTTTTTTTTTTTTTTTTTTTTTTTTTTTTTTTTTTTTTTTTTTTTTTTTTTTTTTTTTTTTTTTTTTTTTTTTTTTTTTTTTTTTTTTTTTTTTTTTTTTTTTTTTTTTTTTTTTTTTTTTTTTTTTTTTTTTTTTTTTTTTTTTTTTTTTTTTTTTTTTTTTTTTTTTTTTTTTTTTTTTTTTTTTTTTTTTTTTTTTTTTTTTTTTTTTTTTTTTTTTTTTTTTTTTTTTTTTTTTTTTTTTTTTTTTTTTTTTTTTTTTTTTTTTTTTTTTTTTTTTTTTTTTTTTTTTTTTTTTTTTTTTTTTTTTTTTTTTTTTTTTTTTTTTTTTTTTTTTTTTTTTTTTTTTTTTTTTTTTTTTTTTTTTTTTTTTTTTTTTTTTTTTTTTTTTTTTTTTTTTTTTTTTTTTTTTTTTTTTTTTTTTTTTTTTTTTTTTTTTTTTTTTTTTTTTTTTTTTTTTTTCTTTTTTTTTTTTTTTTTTTTTTTTTTTTTTTTTTTTTTTTTTTTTAAAAAACAGAAAAAAAAAATGGAGATATTCTGAGTATAAAAATATAATAGAAAGGACATCAAAGGTGGATGGAAGGAGCACTACCAGCAGCTTCTGAATGAAAAAAAAACCCATAGAAGCTGTACTGCCCCAATCATGGCTTATGATGAGAGAAGAAGAGGAGCCCACCATAGAAGAAGTAAAAACAACACTAAGGAAAATGAAGTCAGGGAAAGAAGCTGTCTCAGATGAGGTCACAGCAAATATGGTAAAGAGTGGGTGAGATGGGGAGAAATGGCTCCTGATGGTACTCATAACAGTGTGGAGACCAAAGTGTATCCCAGATGACTGGAGAATAAGTATATTAGTGCCAGTATTCAAGAACAAAGGGGACATTCACAACTGTGGGCAGCAGAGAGGTATCAAACTCCTGCATAAAAGTTCTGGAGAGGGTGATTGATAAACAAATAAGCAGAGTAGTAGAAAGTAAGATGAGAGATGAGCAGTTTGGATTCAGATCTGGATGCAGCACAACTGAAATGATGTTTGTAGTGAGACATATAATTGAGAAGAAGCTAGGGATGAGTAATTAGCCCAAGTGGGCATTCCTAGACTTGGAGAAAGCATATGCCAAGGTCCCAAGAAAGCTGATTTGGGCAGTCTTGTGGTGGTTCGAAGTCCCAGAAACATTCGTAGAGTTATTGCAAGCTATGTACAAGGACCCAATGACTCAAGTACGAACAGTGTTCAGTCTCACAGAGGAGTTCTCAGTGAGAGTGGGTGTGCACCAGGGTTCAACTCTGAGCCCACTGCTGTTCATACAGGTGATGGAATACATTAGCAAACAGGTTAGAGGGGACAGATCAACAAAGTTGCTGTCTGCAGATGATGTGGCATTACAGGCAGACTCTGAGCAAAAACTTCAGCGAAGGATAAGCGAATGGAATGCAAAACTGAAGGCACATGGGATGAAACTGCTTAAAGGTAAGACCATTCTAATGACAGCAAATGGTGGAGTTCAGAAGAAGCTAAGAATTGAGATAGAAGGGAAAAAATAGTGGAACAGGTTAACAGCTTCAAGTATCTGGGAGGAGAATGAAAGTCTGAATGAGGAGGTCAAAGCTAGAATCAGAGGGGCTGCAGGCAACTGGCACAGTGTCAGGTGTAGTATGTGACAGAAGAATGTAAAATAAGCTGAAACGTAAGGTGTTCAAAACAGTGGTGCTACTGCATGTTATGGAAACCTGTGCAGTAAAGGCAGAGCAGTTGAGGAAGCTAGAGGTGATGGAGGTGAAGTACCTAAGCTGAGTGGTAGGGCACACACTGGGGGACAGATGAAAAAATGAGGACATAAGAGCAGAAGCCAAAGAATCTCCAATTGCAGAAAAGGTCAATGAGAATAGATTATGGGGGTTTGGGCACATGCAGAAAAACACAAGACAATTTGATGAAGAAGATTTGGGACAGATGGGAAGAAGGTAAGAGGAACCAAGGGCATCCAGCAAAGAGGTGGATGGCTTGTGTGAGAGAAGACCAGTGAGAATCAGGCTTGAGTGTCGAAGAAGGCAGGAGAGTGCCATTGAATAGGGAGAGATGGCAACATTTAAAACAACACCCCAACCCCATGTAGAAAATGGGAAAAGGGGGGTTGATGATGATGTCTGTGATATATACAGAATATCCTGACAAGTATTTTGATGCTGCTGGGATAATTTGTAAGTTTCATATGTTTTTTGAGGGAGAGATTAGAAATTGAACCAACTGCAATAAATGATAATTTTCTAAAGAATAGGAAAATTGAGAGAACTATAAATAAAGTGTTTTCTTATAGAGTAGTACGCTGGAAAATATAAGCTTTTATACCTGTCATTCATCATGAAAGTCAGACAAACCATAAACTACATCTTGCCCCCTCCAGCTCCAGACATTTACTATTTACTACAATGTGCCCATACAGTTTTTTTATGTAACTAACCTGAACTACTCTCATATTTCTTACATTTATGCCTTTTTTTCTGCAAAATATTTTGTATCTCACAAGGGCTGAGCCTGAAATTGGTCAACATAGATTAGTGCACTACCCCAGTAAACTAATACATATAAATAAATGAATGAATGAATGAATAGATTAAATATTTACTTATTTTTTATTTTATTTATTTGGTTTCTGATGACTGAGGTGGTTTTACTATGGGCCAGATTCAGGAAGGCTTACACGGAGTTCAAGAGTAGTGTAAGCCTCCGTGTAAGCCTCCTGATTCAGCAACAGCCCAAATCTCCGTGTAAGAGACAGCTAACACGTCTCTTACACGGAGTGGGCGGAATGCTCAATACCTCATTTGCAGCTCCAAGATATGCAAATGAGGTATGTGAGCCATCCACAGCTTCAAACCAGTCCGTGGTAACGGACGTAGTTGCAGAAATGTACTCAGCTGACAACTGAGTACATTTCTGCAAATTAAAACGGAGCTATGTCAGCTCAGCTCCAAATAAAGGGTGCATTTGTTACATTAAGCATGCCAATGGCCAAATATGTGGCCATTGGCATGAAAAGGTTGCAAAAAAGTTATATAACTTTTTTTTTTTCACGGGATTTATGTGTTTAACTGTAGCGCACACCCGCGCAAACGGGTGCGCTACCTAAAACTGAAAACCGAGCTTATAAGCCCACAATTGTGGGATTTATGTATTACATGAAATGTCAATGGAGGGACTTGCAGAGCAAAACAATATGGCCTCCGCTTAGTGGTTGTCAAGGGGAAGCTCCGTAAGATATGTAACTAAGCATTACTAGGCAATCCTATGTAAATGAGGCTTACAATACTGAATCACACTGCCACATAAGTAATGAGCACTTTCTGAGTCGTAAGAGTTAGAGAAGGGGAGGAACAGAGTAAGAGGTAGGTGACATCATGGGGAAGGATAGAAAGAAATGTACCAGATTGGAGGGCAATGTAAGGTAAGAGATGACAGACAGACATCAGGGAGGGAGGTGTGTCCCAACAGAACACTGGGAATGTCAAGAAATTGAGGGCATACGCTATCCCTACACTCTAAGTTTCTTGAAATAAGTGCATGCGCCGCTGCGTGTAAGGCAGGTTCAACATGTGGGAGCGTGTTGCAAACTGTTTACAACGGTTTGCGCTGGCGCAGATGTAAGGTGTGCTTGTGCTGCTTTAGCATGAATCAGCCTAGCTAACACCGTAAGGATGTGTGCGCTGTAACACTGTGTAGGGATGTGTACACGCCTTTACGCTACTGTGAGCGTGTTTAAGCCGGTGTGCACATTGCTCCCTCAGGAAACAGAGAGGAAATAGGAAACAACCAAAATACAGGAAACTGCCAGAAGATACTACTAAAGTTAATTACGGAAACAATTAGAAGCAGGCAATTACACAGGCAGACTAGAAGCCCAACCCAGCACTTAAAACACAACAAAGAGCAGTGCAGGCTGTTTCTCACAAGAGATACTGCCAGAAACTAAGCTATCAGAGTTGAAACCTGAAAAAAGCTGAACTCAGAGCAGAAATGCTAGGGGCTGCCATAGCTGTTATAATCAGTCAGAGGCTAATTGCCGAGGGTGGTGATAATGCAGATGCTGACAGACAACCCAGAGTGAGGAGAAGGAGAAGAGTATACAGGCCTAGGGTCACCTACCATGGGTTACATGAGCTGGAGATAGTAGAGCGCTATAGAGTGGACAGAGAGCTCCTGCAGCAGATTGTTGAGCTGTGCAGGCCACGCCACACACAGAACCAACAGAGGGGAACCCATCCCAGTGGAAACCAAGGTATGTGCTGGCCTAAGAATACTAGCAACAGGTACCTTTCAGAGACCAACTGGCGATATGATGGGGATATCACAGGCATCAGCCTCCAGGGTACTGCACCAGTTCCTGGATGCCATGTCACCACATGTCAGTGATCATATATATGTCCCTAGTGACCGTGAGGTTGTGGCCAGCAATATACGTCTCTTCCAGCAAATAGCGGGATACCCTGAGGTGCTGGGTGCAATAGACTGCACGACATACGCATCAAGGCACCAGCCGGTGAGCGGGGTAGAGTCTACATTAACCGCAAGGGATACCCCTCCATCAACTGCCAGGTCTTGTGTGATGCCCAGGGCATAATAATGAATGTGTGTGCTGGCTGCCCTGGTAGCTACCACGATTCCCACATCTGGCATCTGACAGCTGTACCAATCATTTGCCAATGGGGACTTCCCACACGGACACCTAGTGGGGGATGCTGGTTATGCACTTGAGCCGTGGCTGATGACACCCATCAGAAATGCACACACACCAACAGGAACGCCATAATGAGGCACACGCACAAACACGTAATATCATAGAGCGGTGTTTGGGCTGCTCAAGTCACGGTTCCGTGTCTGGACACGCCTGGTGGAGCTTTGCAGTACACACCAACTACATGTACCCAAATGATCATGATATGTGCTATGCTACATAATATGATCCTGCGGAAACAGCTGCAGCAGGACCAGCACAGGGCTGGGCCAAACATCCCCACCATTGCCAAGGCCACCACAGGCAGGGGTGACTTGGAGGAGGAACAACCTGACCTTGTCCCAGTAGGCAGAAGGAGGCGTGCCCAGTATGCCCTGGCCTTGGCAAAGAGGCAACGATAGCACATATGCTTGGTCAGTAGGAACACTGGGACTGATACCCACTCTGACTCACTCATACAGTAACAGGGATGCCTAACATGACACAACCTGCTTCCAAATGTACAGGGAGTGTAGTATGTGCATCCGACAGAGGCAGCCCTGCAGCACCATCCGAGGCATGAATGCCATGTGTTAAGTAATGTAATACCATGTATCATATGCACACCTGAGGACCATGACTAACATCCACCCTCACCAATCATAAACCACAAAAACACAAACCCACCTCATAGCTATCACAAGGGATAGGAACCTAGATGTAATGCTACCCAATGCCAAAGGTATAAACAGCAAGATGTGTGCAGTGTAAATGCACACAGTATAGGGAATGCACATATCAGTGCTGTAATAGAAAACAGGGTCAAAGCGCACATCAGCACCCTGACACTACCAGGGTCACACCTCATACAGTGATGTACATGTGCAAAAACATGGAACAAGATACAAAATGAGGGTGACTACCAATAAATGGCATGGATAACCACACCCCTGTTGTTACCACAACAAGAAGCAGCATGCATTAGCCATGGTCAAACACCAATGGCTAAAACTGACTACTACTATATAGCTTGCTGCAGACCACTGTCCTAATAGCAGCAACTGCCCCAGGCCTATGTTCACAGGTTCACAGGTTCATACTAGGCTATCTGCCCTAGGGCATTTATAAGCCTAGACCAGAGTTCCGTGGAGTCTGCCGCACCTTCACTCTGACGGATAATTTGCCCATTATATTGCTGTGCCTCTGACAAGCAGTGATACTGAGGTTATCCCTGGGGCATACCTGCAATCTCCCATCCATTGATTAAGATCTCACTTGAACAAAGCCAGTGAGGTACTCAGCCTCACATGTACCAGGATGTTGTTCCACAGCATAGGGACTCTCTGGTTGAAGAATCTGTCCCTCCAGCACATCCTATTAATATCTGTGTTGAGGTTTAAATCTCCTGCCACTGTAGTTCTGATGGATGTAGAGGTCTTGAGGTGAAGCGTGTACATTAACTCAGGTTTGGACATGGCCTTGGATGTCAGGCACAGGTCACCTCTGAGCAGATGGTAATTCACGTAATCAAGCTGGAATTCCTCCAGTCGGGCAGCATAAGAAATATGTTTGAGACCCTTTCTCCTCCTGTCGAGGAATCTGTGGGCCCATCCAATTGCCATAGGTGTCGGGTCATATACATGCTGAATGGGGCATTGCACTCAATCAATGGTCCAATGAGTGAAGAGTACAGGGGAACAATGACCTCCCTGGATCTAGATGTGAATCCCTGCATGATGAGGTGGGCAATGTAGAAGTTCTACCTAACTACCCTGGCAACATGAGTGTCAAACAAAAGGTTACTCTCAACCTGGGTGCCCAGGTCCCTGATAACCTCCTGTGTGCTTACAGGATTGCCACCTACATGGGAACTAGTGGTAACCTTGTTCTTCCCAAAGGGTATGGCTATGCATTGTTTAGTGTGTAATGTAAGGCCATGGCTCTGGCACCAGTTATCCGTGACTATGACACCCTTCTGAAGGATGTCTGTGTCAGATGGGTGTCCAACTATGGTTCCCAGTCTGCAGTCATCTTCAAACTTTGTCAGCCATAATCCTGCTGTGTTTGCTTGTACTTCTGAAAAGTAGATGCTGAGCAATAGTGGGCCCAGGACTGAGCCCTGTGGGACACCACTTGTGACAGTTGTGGAGTGTGACATGGCACCAGCAAGTCTGAACCTGTCTGTTCTGTCACGTAGTCGGTTTGCAACCCATCCTGTGATGTATGGGTTCACATTTTAGCTGGTGATGTTTTCAATGATACCCAAGTGGGGTATTGTGTTGAAAGCCTTTGCCAGGTCAAGGTAGGCTGTGTGGAGTGCCTTGCCCTTGTCAATGGCCTTGGTGTCTGTTATGAAACAGTCAACCAAGTTTAAAAGGCATGATCTGCCCTCAACAAAGCCTAACTGGGTTGGATCTAATGTCTGCAAGTCCCCTATGTCCTCATCTATGACTTCCATTATGATCTTCTCCATAGCTTAGCAGACCCTGCTTGTCAAGCTGATGGGATGGTAGTTTCCGTGGTCGGTGGAGGCACCCCCATGTGAAGTGGGTCCACCATTGACATATGCCACCCCTTGGGAACATATCCTGAGTTGAGGCTAAGATCATACAGCTGCCCTGACTGCGGGTTGAATTCTTGAGTGAGTTCATGGAGCACAAAACCAGGGACACCATCTGGTCCCATGGATGCTGCATCCTTTCCCTTGGATAGAGCAGTTCCCACCTGAGCATTTGAGATGTTTGGGGGGCTACAATCCTCTTTCATACATATCTCTCCAGTTGTGGTGGAGGGGTGGGTGGAGCAATCTGCACTGAACCTGTCAGCCAGTATGTTGGCAATGTCTATAGGTTCAGTGATATTTACAGCATTCTGAGCCAATTCTGAGCATATCTGGGAGTTTCCTCCCAGGTGTGTAACGTATCTATAAAAGGCCTCATTGTTGTCCCGTGAGCCCTTAGTGGGTTTACTCCCAATATTCGCCTTGGATGATTTCATGGGGGAACTCAGTGTTTCACCTATATTGAGCACGGGTGTCTACCCTTCCACGGATATCGCCTATCTTGTAGTACCTCCTTCCTTGTGTTGTAGTGCTTGTTTATGGCTGAGGTCCACCACACTGGACGCTTGCCTCTGGTACAACGAGTCTGTGTTTTGTTTGGGATTGCCTCATCCATGCAGTCTTGAAGGTGCTGGTAGAAGGCAGTTGTAAGTGATACAGTGGCTTGGGTAATGGTGTCTGCTGGCTTGGGGCTTTGAAAGAGACCACAACAGTCATTAGAAGTGTGTAGTCGGCTTCTGAGAGGTTCTGCACTGTGGTCTTTTCTATCTGGGGTGGAGGTGGGATGTGGACTTCCACTGAGAGTAGGTCATGATCTGATCTCACCAATGATGGGTATACCTCTGGTGTTGAACATTGTGAGCCCATGTTTGTGATGATGAGATCTACTATGTTGTCTCCTCTTGTGGGGATGGTGACTAGTTCTTCCATGGCATGTGAGTGTATGAACTCTAGGAACCTGTGGCTAGAGTGTTGTGGCTGTAGTACTGATCCCAGTCTATATTTGGATAGTTGGGATCACCCAGTGTGATGGTGTTTGCAGGTACATGTATCCCCGCCACTGTTTTCATGAAAGCTCTGTGAGGTACCTGAGTTTCAGAGGATGGCCTGTAACATGCTACAAACTTCAGAGCAGTCTTGCCTATGGTTAATTGCACCCGGATGGTGTACAATGCATCGTGTGTTGCCACCAACCATGAGGTGAGGGTGTCCTTGATGAATATTGCTATTGCCACCCCTCATAGTGGTAATATGTGTACTGCATAGATACGAAATATTGTGCCTCTGACTTAGTAGTGACACATTATGACCACCTTACATAATTGAATAATGTGACTATGCCTCTGTCCAGTCTGTGCCCCTGTCCACATGCAGCTGTCCAGATGTCTCTTGAAGAGAGTCAGTGAGGTACTCTGTCTAACATGAACTGGGATACTCTGCTAGAGTTTGAGATGCCTCTGAGTTATGACTCTGTCCCTTCAGCATGTCCTATACATGTATGTGCTGAGGTTCAAATCTTTAGCTCCCATGTTTCTGGTGGATGTGGATTGCTTGCAGTGGAGCATGTCTACCAAATCCTGATCGGACATGGTCTTGTATGTCAGGCATAGGTCACCTGTACGTATGTGGTATGACACTGAAAAAGCTTGTTTTAGTTATTCTGGAAGTATATGACATGTGTTGTAGATCCCTGATCGTCATGGTAAGGTACTTGTGGGGTCTCTCCAGCTGCTGCAAGTGCTGGTTGAGGTACATACCAAATGGGGCGTTGTATTCAAGCATTGGCCTGATAAGGAGAAGTATAGTGGTACAATGACCTCCTATGGTCTGGATGGAATACCCTCCATGATAAGGTGGCCAAGATAGAAAGTATGTCAAACAACTTTGGCAACATGGGTGTCAAATGAGATGTCACTATCTACATGTGTCCCCAGCTGTCTGATTTGTTTCCTGTACTCATTGGGTTGCTGTCTATGTACAGATCTGTGGGTACTGTGTTCCTCCCAAAGGGGATGGCTACACATCAGTCGCAGTCAGTTTTAGGCCATGAGTCCAGCACCAGCTATCTGTCAGTGTGACGGCAGTCTGTAGGATGTGTGTGCTGGCTGATGTATTCACTATGGTGCCCAGGTTGCAGTCATCTGTAAACTTTGTCGGCCACAACCCTCCTATGTTTGCTTTCACATCTGAAAAGTAAATACCAAATAAGAGAGGTCCCAGGACACAACCTTGTGGGACACCACTTGTGACTGGCTTTGAACCTGACAAGGCACCTGCAATGTTGACATTATGGGTTCTGTTTCTGAGCCATTTTGCAACCTATGCTGTGACATATGGTGTTATATTTCAGCTGTTGAGCTTGTCTATGATGCCTGAGTGGGGTATTGTGTCAAAGGCCTTAGCCAAGCACAGGTAGGTTGTGTGGACTGTGTAGCCCTCATCAACGGCTCTACTGACAGTTTCAAAGTAGTCAACTTGGTGCAAAACGCAGGATCTGCACTGTACAAAGCTGAATTGGGTGTGATCAAGGGTCTGTAGGACACCAATGTCTCTGTGTGGAAGCTCCATAATGACCCTTCACAAAGCTTTGCAGACAAGGCTGTTTAAGCTTGTGTGGTGGTAGCTGCCAGGGTCTGTGGAGGCATCTCCTTTGTGGAGTGGGACCACTGTTGCCGTGACGCCAGTGTTCAGGTACAGATCCTGTAGCAAGGCTAAGGTTAAATAGGATCTGCATATACAGGTTTATCTCCATCTGTAGTTCACATAGCATGCAACTGGGGATACCATCAGGTCCCATTGATGCTGTGTACTGCCTCTGCTGACTGCGGCTCTCACATGGACATCCAGGATGACAGTGAGGTTACATACAGCTGTGATAACTATCATGTCTTGGGGTGAGGGAGGGGTACATTGCACTGAACTGGTCTGCCAGGGTGTCAGTAATATCTGTCAGGTCCCTGGGATATAAGTTGTTGTGTACCAAATCTGAGCATATATGAGGGTTCCCACCCAGGCGTCAGACATAACTGAAGAAAGCAGTGTGGTTACCTTCATCGCCTGTGGTGATTTATGTCCCCAAGTTGAACTTGGGTGTCTTTATGTGAGAATGTAGCTTTCTACTACTGCTGATCACAGCTGCCTTACATTCTGGAGATGTAGCTCTGTCTTGCATTAGTATCCTTCATCTGTTATACAGTTTGTTTATGGCTGGGGTCCACCAGACAGGCCACTTCCTTGGTGGTGAAGGTGTCATTCTCATTTGTGATTGCATGGTCCATGCTTACTCGGAGATGTCCGCAGAAAGTGTCTGTGCAGGAGTCACCATTGTGTGTTGTGGTTTCCACTGGCCCAGTGGGCTTAATGGATACCATCTCAGTCCGAAGAAGTGTGAAGTCAGCTTCTGAGCTGTTTGTCACTATACCCTGGTATCATACTAGCACTGACCGAAGTGTAAACAATTCCCCAGAATCCATCTAACAAAATGGACATGCAGGCTTACAGGTGCCCTAGGGGTAGCCTAGTATGAACCCATTATGATACAGATTGTACAGGACACTACAGATAACCCCAAGGCTGTTGCAAATGATGGTAGTAAGCATGTTGTTGATTCCTGGATATGCTCCGGATCACACCGATATTACAAACAACATACCAGACACACACAGGTATGGCCAACATACATCCTGACATGTGCAGTGCAAACCCCCATAATGCCAAATACCTTCCCCAGCAGACTGCCGCCTCCTGACATTATGTCACCCTTACCACAGGGTACGTACTCAAAGAGCAGTGTACAACAACAGTGGGTGTTCTCAACAAAGGTGTCTCCTGAATGGATAGGAAAAACAACCACCACAGAATCATGAGAGGTTTGGTCTGCACAGCTATGGAAAGGACCAGCATGTACCACAGACATAATGATATTGTGGATCTATTGACACCCGACCCTACCCAGTGTGGGTTTACAAAGTGCAGACCCCACCCCTAAACATGTGTGACTCAGTTGAAACAGTACTTGAAGTCAGTGATGAGGGCAATGTGGTCCACACAGTGTAGCCGGACCTTGCAAAGCCTTCTGTATAATACCCTATGTGTTCCGTGATAGATTTGCTCACCAGCTGATATATACACCCCAATGTCATGGGAGGGGTTGCAAACCAGACCAACGACAGAACTGACATGGTCAGACATGCAGCAGCCATGTCAGACTACAAACCACATATAACAGGCATCCCACAAAGCTTGGTCCTGGGACCTTCACCATCTGGTATATATGCCCCATAGGTACAGGCCAACAAGTAAGGACTGTGCTGGAACATGTTTGTAGAGGACAACAAGCCGCCTGACATATCTGATACACCAGCTGACACAAGCATCCCATAAAAGGGCCACATAGAAACAGACAGCTGGTGCCATAGCCATGTCAGCATGTTAAATGGTGAAAACAGTATAGTCAGCCTCTGTGGATAATCCAGTAAGTGACCACCAATTCCCACATAGGTGTCGACCCATGACATTCCTAACATGTAATGCCAGAATGGGCGACACAAGGTGATAGATATCGTGCATTGGACAAAATGTGGCTGTAGGGTTAACAGCAACAATCCATATACCAACCTAATCATGAGGGTTATGACATCTAGCTAAGGGGAGGTCATTGTGGTTTTGCAGTTATCTTTCAGCAGCATTACAAATGACCACAACAGCGCCTGTGTGGTGTACCTCAGCAGATAGATTCAGCAACTGTAAAGTCCACAACAGTACCTCACCAGGAGTATCAAAGAGCTGGAACACATGTAATGTGTCGCCTGATTAAACAGAATGCAGTTACACACACTGCCATGCTGGCCACCCAGACACAAGCTGTGCCTGATGTAGAAAGCCATGTCCAAGCTGTCAGCAATGCACATGCCGCACCTTGTACAATGTGAATGGCAGGGAGATATGCACATGAGGGACCTGAACCCCAGCACTGACATACATAGGACAAGCTGTACTGCATTATCCATAACACAGAAGCCACCACCACGCATGAGTAAACTACCAGTACAGGTTATCCATAGAGTCACTCATTTATTCTACTCAACAGGGATCCTAACGAGTGGATGGGAGATGGTAGGTATACCCTGGGTATCAATGTTGTGTCACAGGTAGACAGAGGCACAGTATACAAAACAAGACATATGTCATGCCAAACTGCACTTATGATGTGTTGATGGACAAACACACTATCCAATAACCATTAGAAATGGCCTTGGGCACATCGGTAGTGTTTGCCAATGTACACCCATGTTGTGGAATACACTACTGCAGTTGGTTGAGGCCGTTGTAAGTAGTTCACATCTGAACATAATGCAACATGGTCAGATAGGTTCATAGGTTCATACTAGGCTATCTGCCCCAAGGCAGTTCTAAGCCTAGTCCAGAGTCTGGTTGCGACGCCACCCCTTATATGGAAACAGTACTGTGCCCATTAGTTTGACGTGCCTGTCTCCAGCAGTGACACAGTGACGATCCCCGGGTAAACCTATGATTTCCCATCCACAGGTCAGGATACCTCTTGAACAGAGCCAGCAAGGTGCTGTGACTCACATGGACCGTGATTGTATTCCACAGCATTAGGAGTCTCCGAGTGATAAATCCACCCTCCAACATGTCCAATGTACATCCCTGCTACGGTGTAAGTCACTTGCACTATTGGTTCAGGTGGATCTGAAGATTTTGAGGTGGAGCATGTCCATTAATCCCTGGTTGGACATGCTTGCATGTCATGCACATGTCACCTCTAAGCAGACAGTATGTGACTGAATAGAGCTGTAGTGTTTCCAATCTGGCAGCATATGACAGATGTTGGAGACCCTTTATCCTTTTGTTGCGGGACATTCAGGGTCTCCCCACTTGCTGCAGATGTCAGGTGAGATACATCCAGATAAGGCAGTGTACCAGATCACCGGTCCGATAAGTGAAGAGTACAGGGGAACAATGACCCACTAGATCTGGATGTGGATCCGTTCCTGATCATGTGGACAATGTAGAAGGTCCTACTAGCCACTTTAGCAATGTGAGTGTCATCAGAACAGTGACTGTCAACCTGGGTCCCCAGGTCCATGATAACCTTCCCTGTGCTTAGAGGATTGCCACCTATATGGTAGCTTGGGGTTACCTTGCTTTCCCTGAAGGGTATGACTACACATGTTTTGCAAGTTGACTTCAGGCCATGGCTCTGGCACCAGCTATCAGTGTCCGTGACCCTCTTCTGAAGGATATCCGTGTCTGATGCACTGTCCAGTATGGCACCCAGTGTGCAGTCATCTGCAAACTTTGTCAGCCAAAGTCCTCCCATGTTGGACTGTACTTCTGAGAAGTAGATAACAAACAATAGGGGCCAAGGACTGAGCCCTGTGTGAGACCACATGTGACTGGCATGGTGTCTGACATAGTGCCAGCAACTCTAACCCTGTGGGTCCTGTCTGTAAGACAGTTTGAAACCTGATCTTGTGACATATGGGTGTACATTTCTGTTGGTAGGGTTTCCTACAATACCTGAGTGGGGTATTGTGTTGAAAGGGTTTTCAAGGGCAAGGTAGGCTCTATGGACTGCCTTTCCCTCATCAATGGCCTTAGTTACTGTTTTGATAATGTCAACCAAGTACAAAAGGCATGACTTGCCCTTGATCAACACAAACTGGGACAGGTACAATGTCTGCATGTCCTCCATATCTTTCTTCATGAGCTCCATTATGATCCTCTCCATAGCTTTGCAGACTACACTTGTTGCTTATGGGGCAGTAATTACCAGAGTCCATAGAGGCACTGCCTTTGTGCAGACATGCACAACTGGACCCTAAAGAGGCTGTTGTGCACAGTATGGAAATGTAAATCAGTGATAGGACTAAAGCCCAGGATAATGTCCACCACAGTGAAAGTACTGAACCACTACACTATACAGTACAACAGTGCTAGGTCAGTATGAATGGATGTTAACAATTGTATGCAAAGTATCCCATGCAAAAGCTGCAGGCACAGTATAATCCCTGTTGTGTTCACAGGAAGCATCTGGACAGTAACTACACAACATGTCACAGAACACACAACCTTAAACAGGAGTTATTTGTTGGAGTTCACACTCATCCACAACTGTGATGGGCTGCATAGTTCAACATATGGAAAGCTCACACTGGGCATGCTCACACACTTTGATAAATGAGACATCATTCACACAACATGCCATGGGAAGGCTGAAGTGGGCATGCTCACACACTTAGTTCAAATGTTCCTCTTAACAACTGTGAAAACACACCACAGGATGCACATTCCCATTCCAAACAATGAAGATGTCAGCACCCTATAAGTAGATCAGTAGAAATGGTACCTCGCAGTAATCCGAATAGCGGACTCTGCTAATGCGCCTGTCTCTAGTGTCATAACATAGTTAGGTAGGGGTTTGAATCCAGCAAGTGGCATGTGTGTGTGTGAATGGGGGTAAGTGTCTGTATAAGTGTGTATGAGAAGCACATCCCTTTTGGCAACTGTGGAAACACACCACACGGAGCTCATTCCACTTTCTAAACACTGATGATGTCAGCACCCTATAAGTAGATCAACTGAAATGAAATCTCCTAGAAATGTGAATAGCGCGCCCGCTAATGCGTCCGTCTCTAGTATCATAACATAATTAGGTAGGGGTTTGAATCCTGCTACGGGAATGTATGTGTGTTAGTATGAGTGGGGTTTGTGTGTGTGCATAATGCTGTGGAGGGAAGGTGCCTTTGCCAACTGGGAGAACACACTACAGGGTGCACATCCCTCTTCGTAAACACAGATGATGTCAGCACCCTCTAAGTACAGCATTGGAAAAGATTGCTCCTACTAATGCAAATAGCACACTCTGCTAATGTGTCTGCCTTTAGAGTCATAACACATCTAGGTAGGGGTTTGGACCTTGCAAATGGAATGTATGCATTTTACTGTGGGTGGGGTTGGTGTGTGTGCACAATGGCGGGGGTGGGATGTCTCTTTTGCCAAATGGGGCTATGCACTGCAGGGTGCACATTTCCTTAACAAACAGTGATGTTGACAGCACCCTGTACAAACAGAACAACAACACAGAAGGTGTTGTTACCAATGATGCATGTAAGGTTACACTTCAAGTAATGTCCACAAAACAAAGTAGGATAAACAAATGCTCCTTTTACTCTATCCAAACAACATGGCAACAGACAACTGACACTACTCAGTATAGTGCTACATGCTACTGTAACATGCAGATGTACCAGAATATACCTAGATAGTGTTTTGAAGCCTGAATGTGGCAAGTGTGTGGATGTGTTATGTTACTGTGTGTGCATTTCCGTATGGAAAACATGTTTGAGATATTGGCAATATTGTTGCAGACAGTTTAGGTGCAGATATCGCCCCATTCTCCTACACAAGTGGAATTAGTTATCACAGATGACTGTAACCTCCCTATCCTCTCACATGTCCAGGTGAGGGCCACCCTCAACATTGCAGGACACATAGCATCACTGTTACAGAATGGTATCCCTGGATGTGTGCTACATTCACCCCAGGAGGACATGGCACCACATTACAGACTGATATTACTCCCTGGCCATACTACAGGATGTGTACCTGAAGAGTGCCATACATACACAGTGGTCCCACACCAATGAGGAGTAACCTCTACTGACCCTGGTATGTACTGCATCATATGCACAACTGGCCTTCTGTTCTAAGCTACGGAAGTGTCACGTATGGGCAACATGTACAGCAATATTACATATGTGTATATTTCAGGACTATGCACACAAAACCTATCTCATGGACAGAGCTATAGATAGTGAACTATGATACATTTGAGGTGTCACAGTAAACACAGTATTAACCTGCTACTTTGCATTACCTGTGTTTGTGGCAGCTGTTGCTGTGTCAGTGGTGCTTGCTTGCTGCTTGCTGTTTGCTACTCATGGTTTTGCTGCTGGCTGTCTGTATATTTTCTCTTCTCTCTCTCTCTCTCTCTCTCTCTTCTCATTAGGTCTGTGCAATGACTGTATTGCATGAGTGGAGTGTGGGTACTGAATGCTTTTGTAGGTATCTGCATAGGTCCATGTGATGGCCCCTGCACCAATTGTAAGGCAGCATTTGCTAATTGCATGCAGCCAGGTGTGTGTTGATTGCATGTCTCACTGTGATTTCAGGACACTGCTATAAAAAGGTATGTGAGATAGGCGTAGCCCTTTCAGATTGTAAGGCGTGGACGATGCTGGTATGCTGTTGACAGTGTTCTGTGAGTGTGAAGGTTAGTATGGGAATCCAGTGATTTGGCCATTAAAACTTTGCCTCACATGCTTTGGATGGTACATCTCCTATATTGCCTTTATACTAATTCCTACTATTGACTGTTATATTTATTTTAGCAGAGTGCTTTTGTATGGCTGTCATGGCTTAGTGGTAGGTCATACAGATGAATGTTACCAAGGTCCTGGGTTCGAGACTGGCAGTGGGAATTTATTTTTGTCTCCAGACTTTCAAAATGAGTACAAGACATGTCAATCAAAGTGCCATAAAGGCACTTTTAAGCACTTTAAACCAGGTCTGCACTCATTAGCATGAATGAAGAAGGATGCGTGCCCAGTATGGCTTGGCCTTGGCAAAGAGGCAACGATAGCACATATGCTTGGTCAGTAGGAACACTGGGACTGATACCCGCCTGACTCACTCATACAGTAACAGGGATGCTTAACATGACACAACCTGCTTCCAAACGTACAGGAGTGTAGTATGTGTATCCGACAGAGGTGGCCCTGCAGCACCACCTGAGGCATGAATGCCATGTGTTAAGTAATGTAATATCATGTACAATATGCACACCTGAGGACCCCAACTAACATCCATATCCACTCATATGACCCTGTGGATACAGCTGCACATCATACAGTGATGTACATGTGCAAACACATGGAACAAGATACAAAATGAGGGTGACTAGCAATACATAGCATGGATAACCACGCACCCATGTTTGTACCACAACAAGAAGCAACATGGAATAGCCATGGTCAAAACCAATGGCTAAAACTGACTACTACTATATAGCTTGCTGCAGACCACTGTCCTAATAGCAGGAACTGCCCAAGGCCTATGTTCACAGGTTCATACTAGACTATCTGCCCTAGGGCATTTATAAGCCTAGCCCAGAGTTTTGTGGCTTCTGCCACCCGTGCAAGTTGATGGATAATATGCCCATTATTTTGCTGTGCCTCTGTCAAGCAGTGATACTGAGGTTATCCCTGGGGTATACCTGCAATCTCCCATCCATTGGTCACAATCTCACTTGAACAAAGCCAGTGAGGTGCTCAGCCTCACATGTACCAGGATGTTGTTCCACAGCATATGGACTCTCTGGGTGAGGAATCTGTCCCTTCAGCACATCCTATTAATATCTGTGTTGAGGTTTAGGTCTCCTGCCCTTGTAGTTCTGATGGATGTAGAGGTCTTGAGGTGAAGCATGTTCATTAATCCTGGGTTGGACATAGTCTTGTATGTCAGGCACAGGTCACCTCTGAGCAGACAGTAAGCGACTGAATACAGCTGGAATTCCTTCAGTCGGGCAGCATAAGAAATATGTTTGAGACCCTTTCACCTCCTGTCGAGGAATATGTGGGCCCATCCAATCTGAATGGGGCATTGTATGCAATCATTGGTCTGATGAGTGATGAGTACAGGGGAACAGTGACCTCCCTTGATCTAGATGTGAATCACTGCATGATGAGGTGGCCAATGTAGAAGGCCTTCCAAACTACCCTGGCAATGTGAGTGTCAAACAAAATGTCACTGTCAATCTGGGTGCCCAGGTCCCTGATAATGTACATTGTGCTTACAGGATTGCCACCTAGATGGGAAGTAGTGGTAACCTTGTTCTTCCTGAAGGGTATGGCTATGCATTGTTTAGTGTGTAATGCAAGGCCATGGCTGTGGCACCAGTTAGCCGTCTATGAAACCCTTCTGAAGGATGTCTGTGTCAGATGGGTTTCCAACTATGCTTCCCAGTTTGCAGTCATCTTCAAACTTTGTCAGCCATAATCCTCCTGTGCTTGCTCGTACTTCTGAAAAGTAGATACTGAACAAATGTGGTCCCAGGACTGAGCCCTGTGGGACACCACTTGTCACAGCTCTGGAGTGTGAACTGGCACCAGCAACTTTGACCCTGTGTGTTCCGTCACTTAGCCAGTTTGCAACCCATGCTGTGATGTATGGGTTCACAATTAAGCTGGTGATGTTTTCAATGATACCTGAGTGGGGTATTGGTTGAAAGCCTTTGCCAGGTCAAGGTAGGCTGTGTGGACTGCCTTGCCCACGCCAATGGCCTGGGTGAGTGTTTTGAGAAAGTCAACCAAGTTTAAAAGGCATGATCTGCCCTTGACAAAGCCAAACTGGATTGGACCCAATGTCTGCAAGTCCCCTATGTCTTCATTTAGAATTCTATTATGATCCTCTCCATAGCCTAGCAGAACAGGCTTGTCAAGGGGATGGGATGGTAGTTTCTGGGGTTGGTGGAGGCACCACCTTTGTGAGGTGGGTCCACCATTGATGTATGCCACTCCTTGGGAACATATCCTGAGGTGAGGCTAAGATTAAACAGCTGCCCTAACTGCGGGTGTAATTACTCATTGAGTTCATGGAGCACACAACCGGGGACACCATCAGGTCCCATGGATAAAGTGTTTTCTGCCTTGGATTGAGCAGTTCCCACCCCAGCAGTGGAGATGTTTGGGCGGCTAAAATCCTCTGGTGTGCATACCCCCAGTTGGGGAGGGGAGAAATCTGCACTGAACCTGTCAGCCAGTATGTTGCCAATGTCTGTAGGTGCAGTGATATCAACATCATTCTGAACTAAGTCTGAGCATATCTGGGAGTTTCCTCCCAGGTTTCAAACATAGGTAAAAAGGCCTCATGATTGTCCCTGGAGACCTGAGTGGGCTTACTCTCTAAACATGCCCCGGATGATTGTATGGGGAACCCAGCGTTTTACTCACAATGAGCAGGGTGTCTTCCCCATACGGATTACACTCTATCGTGTAGTAGCTCCTTCCTTGTGTTGTACAGCTTGTTTATGGCTAGGGTCCACCAGACTGGATGCTTGCCTGTGGTACAAAGAGTCATCATTATTTTGGATTGCCTGAACCATGCAGTCCTGGAGGTGCTGGTAGAAGGCATTTCTAAGTGATACAGTGGCTTGGGTAATGGTGTCCGCTGGCCTGGGGGCCTTGAAAGAGACCACACCAGTGCTCAGAAATGTGAAGTCGGCATTTGACAAGGTCTTCACCGCTTCCTTTCCCATCTGGGGTGTGGGTGGGATGTGGACTCCCACTGAGAGTAGTCCATGATCTGATCTCACCAATGATGGGTATACATCTGGTGTTGAACAGTGTGACCCCATGTTTGTGATGATGTGTTCTAGTATGTTGCCTCCACTTGAGGGGATTGGGACCAGTTGTTCCATGGCATTTCAGTGTATGAACTCTTGGAACCTTTGTGTTAGAGTGTTGTGGCATGATTAGTGATCCCAGTCTATATGTGGATAGTTGGAATCACCCAGTAGGATGGTGTTTGGAGATACATTTATCCCCTTCAGTGTTTGCAGGATAGCTGTGTGAGGTACCTGAGTTTGAGCGGGTGGCATGTAACATGCTACAAACTGCAGAGCAGTCTTGCCTACGGTCACTGGCACCTGGATGGTCTCCGATGCATAGTGTGTTGCCACCAACCATGAGGTGAGGGTGTCCTTGATGAATATGGACACCCACCATCCTTCTTGTTGTTGTCGGGATGCTGGTGCCGGAATGCATGAGATGAGGTAACACCCGATAGTGCTGGGGTGCTGTCAGAAACTGTGAACCAGGTTTCAGGCACAGCACAGACATCAATGTGCTACATACTGAGAAGGGCATAGAGTGTGTGCAGCTTGAGGTAGAGACCTTGGGCATTGAGCAGCATCAGCCGTAGTGTCTTTCCTTTACTGTGTTCTAGGGTGGTAGGTGTAGAATCCTATTTCCAGTTGTGATTGTATGGTCCATGCTGTCTGACATCTAGCTAAGGGAGGTCATTCTGGTTTTGCAGTTATCTTTCATCACCAGTAGAAATTACCACAACAGCCCCTGTGGGTGTACCTCATGCACACACATCCAGCACCTGTAAAGTCCACAACAGTACCTCACCAGGAGTATGACAGAGCTGGAACACATGTAATGTGTAGTCTGATTAAACAGAGTGCAGCTCCACACACTGCCATGATGTCCACCCAGATGCAAGCTGTGCCTGACGAGAAAGCCATGTCCAAGCTGGAATCAATGCACATGCTGCACCTTGTACAATCTGAATGGCAGGTAGCTATGCACATGAGGGAACTGAACCCCAGCACTGACATATATAGGACAGGCTGTACTGCATTATCCAAAACACAGAAGCCACCCCCACACATGAGTAAACTAACACTACAGGTTGTCCATAAAGACACTGGTTGAGTCCCTCAACAGGAATCCTAATGAGTGGATGGGAGATGGGAGGTTTACCCTGGGTATCAATGTTATGTCACAGGTAGACAGAGGCACAGTATACTAAACAAGACATATGACATGTCAAACTACGCTTACAATGTGTTGATGGACAAACACATTCTCCGACTAGCATTAGGTCAAGATACCTCTTGAACACAGCCAGCAAGGTGCTCTGCCTCAAATGGACCAGGATTGTATTCCACAGCATAGGAGTCTCCGAGTGATAACTCCATCCCTACAACATGTCCAACATACATCCCTGCTAAGGTGTCAGTCACCTGCACTAGTGGTTCAGGTGGATCTTCTGAGTCTGAGGTGGAGCATGTCCATTAATCTCTGTTTGGACATGGCCTCGCATGTCAGGCACATGTCACCTCTAAGCAGACGGTATGTGAGTGAATAGAGTGTGAGTGTCTTCAATCTGGCAGCATATGACAGCTGTTGTGGTTCCTTGATCCTTTAGGTGGGGACAGTCAGGGTGTCTCCAATTGCTGCAGATGTTGGGTGAGATACAGCCAGAATAGGGCATTTGACTTGATCACCGGTCTGATAACTGAAGAGTACAGGGGAACAATGACCCACTAGATCTGGATGTGAATCCCATCCTTATCAGGTGGGCAATGTAGAAGGTCTTCCTAGCCACTTTAGCAATGTGAGTCTGAGAAGAATGGCGACTGTCAACCTGGGTCCCCAGGTCCATGATAACCTCCTCTGTGCTTAGAGGATTGCCACCAATATGGTAGCTTGGGGTCACCTTGCTTTTCCTGAAGGGTATGTCTACACATGTTGTGCACTCTGACTTCAGGCCATGGCCCTGGCACCAGCTATCAGTTACTGTGAGTCCCTTCTGAAGGATATCTGTGTGTGATGCACTGTCCACTATGGTGCCCAGTGTGCACTCATCTGCTAACATTGTCATCCAAAGTCCTCCCATGTTGGCCTGTTCTCATGGGAAGTACATGACAAACAATGGTGGCCAAGGACTGAGCCCTGTGTGACACCACCTGTGACCAGCCTGGAGTCTAACATAGTGCCAGCAACTCTAACCCTGTGGGTCCCGTCCCTAAGCCAGTTTGCAACCCATCTTGTGACATATGGGTTTACATTTCAGTTGTGAGGTCTTTCCACAATACCTGAGTGGGGTATTGTGTTGAAAGTGTTAGCAAGGCCAAGGTAGGTTGTATGGACTGCCTTTCCCCAACAATGGCCTAAGTGACCAATTTGAAGATGTCAACCCAGTACAAAAGGCATGATCTGCCCCTGACCAAGCCAAAATGGGATGGGTACAATGTCTGCATGTCCCCTATATCTTTGTTTATGAGCTCAATTATGATCCTCTCCATAGATTTGCAGACTACACTTGTTAAGCTTATGGGGCAGCAATTAACAGGGTCTGTAGAGGCACTGCCTTTGTGCAGATGTGCACAACTGGACCTTAACCAGCCTGTTGTGCACACTATGGAAATGTAAATCAGTGATAGGACTGAAGCCCAGGATACTGACCACCACAGTGAAAGTACTGAAACACTACACTAGACAGTGCTACAGTGTTAGGTCAGTATGAACGGATGTTGACAATTGTGTGCAAAGTATCCCATGCAAAACCTGCAGGCACAGTATACTCCCAGTTTTGTTCACACAATATCATTCGGACAGTAACTACACAACATGGCACAGAACACACAACCATAAAATGGAGGTATTTGTTGAAGGTCACACTCATCCACAAATGTGATGGGCTGCAGAGTTCAACATATGTAAAGCCCACACTGGGCATGCTCACACACTTAGATAAATGAGACATCTTTCACACAACATGCCACAGGAAGGCTGAACTGGGCATGCTCACACACTTGGTCCAAATGTTACCCCTAGCAAATGTGAAAACACACCAGAGGATGGTCGTCCCCCTGTCTAGACACTGATCATGTAAGCACCCTATAAGTATATTGGAGAAAAGGATTCTCTCAGTAATCCGAATAGCGCGCCGTGCTAATGCGTCCGTCTCTAGTGTCATAACATAGTTAGGTAGGGGTTTGAATCCAGCAGGTGGCAAGTGTGTGTGAAGGGGGTAAGTGTGTGGGTATGAAAGAAACATCCCTTTTGGCAACTGGGAAAACACACCACAGGATGATCATTCCACTTTCTAAACTCTGATGATGTCAGCACCCTATAGTATATCAGGGGAAAGGACTTTCCCCAGTAATGCGAATAGCTGTGCTAATGCATCCATCTCTAGTGTCTTAACATAGTTAGGTAGGGGTTTGAATCCGCAGATGACAAGTGTGTGTGAAGGGGTAAGTGTGTGGGTATGAAAGAAACATCCCTTTTGGCAACTGGGAAAACACACCACAGGATGATCATTCCACTTTCTAAACTCTGATGATGTCAGCACCCTATAAGTATATCAGGGAAAGTACTTTCCCCAGTAATGCGAATAGCGGGCTGTGCTAATGCGTCCGTCTCTAGTGTCTTAACATAGTTAGGTAGGGGTTTGAATCCAGCAGATGACAAGTGTGTGTGAAGGGGGTAAGTGTGTGGGTATGAAAGAAACATCCCTTTTGGCAACTGGGAAAACACACCACAGGATGATCATTCCACTTTCTAAACTCTGATGATGTCAGCACCCTATAAGTATATCAGGGCAAAGGACTTTCCCCAGTAATGCGAATAGCGCGCTGTGCTAATGCGTCCGTCTCTAGTGTCTTAACATAGTTAGGTAGGGGTTTGAATCCGCCACATGACAAGTGTGTGTGTAGCGGGGTAAGTGTGTATGATTGATATATCCCTTTTGGCAACTGGGAAAACACACTACAGGATGCACATACCCATTTCTAAACGATATCACAATTATGTATGGCTTTTGATTACAGACATGCCATGTGTGTTGTGCACACACAGAATGCCCATGTATGTGGGTTGTCCCTCACAATAATGCATGACATTGATTACACCGGTTATGGCAATGAACACATGATGTATGTGTGTGCCAAATACACATATGTACCTGTGACTTTCAATAGTTACCATGTGTGATGCCTGCCACATGTGAATACATGGTATTTGCACAGGGTAACATTATGACCGTGGTCTTCTGTGCAGATGCTGCATGTGGGATGTGTATATACAGTGTGAGATGTAGATGCTATCAGCCTAGTAGTGAGGGATGCACACCTGGTCTGGGGCATAAGGTCTACATGTTGTTAATGTACAGGAGCTGCATGTTTTCACCTGTTGTGGTAGTGGTAAGACAGTATTCCATAGCAATGCAGTGACTGCATGCTAAGAACCATTCAGCTAGGGTGTTGTAGATACACTTATTCATTAGCATTCAGTAATTTGTCGGAATCCCTGGTGAGGGTCTGATGCTAACCAAGGTCAGGGGTCTACCAGCCTGTGTCACTTGCTCAGTGATCCCTTCCATGTTCCCTATCACGTATCCCAGTGAGCGACATCCCACATCAGCTGTGGTGGCATGGACGATGACTGAGTCATATGTGTCCATGCATCTGACTGACTTGTATGTTGTTGTTACAGTTTGGCCATGTGTTTCCATCTCATACATGTGATGTACATCAATGGGTAGGGATAGGGTTGACTGTGTACATGTGGCAGCTGTGACATTACTACATGACACACATATTCCACAACTGTACCATAGAGGTGACTGACAACTGACCTTTGCACATGCTACCAGAGTATTGAGATTACATTGGTGATTGACAGCACATGGGCCAATGGTGAAAAAGAGACATAGGTCCATAGGTTCGTACAGGGATATCTGCCCAGGGCATGTATCCACCTAGCCAGAATGTGCGTGCCTTTCAACATGCATTGTGAATCTGTCTTGCTATGCCCTTTTCCAAGGTTAGTATACTGTGCCTCTTTCTCACAGTGACACATAAGTGATACCCAGGGTAACCCTACAATGTCACATCCAGTCATTAATATCGCTCTTGAGGATAGTCACTGAGTCAGTCCGCCTAACCTCTATTGGGATAATAATCAGGAATGAAGGGTGCCTCTGAGTTGTGAATGTGCCCCTCCACCATGTCCTATGTATATCACTCCTGAAGTTCATGTATTTCCAGCGTGTATCCTGGTGGGATCTGGATATTCTGAGATGCAGCATGGCCATTACGTGAGGGTATGACCTGGCCTTCTATGTAAGGCACAGATTGCCTATGAAGAGGCAGTATGTCACTGAGTAGAGCTGCTGCTACTTTAACCAGTCAGTATGTGGCATCTGTTTGAGCACTTTGATCACCTTGTCGAGGTACATATGTAGTAGCCCCAGTTGCTGCAGGTGTCTGGTAAGGTGCATGCCGACAGGTTCATCATAGTCAATTATGGGCATGATGAGGGATGAGTAAAGGGGCACAATGTCCTCCCCTGGCCTACATGTGGATCCCATGATGATGTGGCCCATATCACATGCTTACCTAACCACTTTGTCCATGTTGTTGTCAAATGGTAGGATGCTATCAACCTGCGCACCCCAAGGTCCATAATTCCTAGGTCTGCACTTACTGGATTAACACATATGTGGTACATTGTGGTCATTTACTGTTTGACAAAGGGGATGACTATACTCTTTCTGTCATTCATGTTGAGGCCATGGCTGTGGCACAAGTCGTGTGTTTGCAAGAGTCCCTTTTGGAGGATGCGTGTGTTAGCTGTTGAGTTGATTATGGTGTTCGGTCTGCAGTCACCTGTGACGTGCTGAGCCACAGTACTTCCATGTTGGCCTGTACCTATGACAAATATATAATGAACATGACAGCCCCTAGGGCTTTGCCTTGTGGGACACCACTTGTACCAGGTTGGAGGCTGACATGGCTCCAGCAATTCTACCATGTGTGTTCTGCCCTTGAGCCACTGTGCAATACCCATAGTGACATAGGGGTTAATATGTACACTGGTGAGCTTCCCTAGAATGCACAAGTGGGGTATTGTATCCAAGGCTTATGCAAGGTCCAGGTAGGCTGTGTGGACCTCCTACCCCTTGACAGTGGCCTTGGTGACTGTTTCAAACAAAGCAAACAGGTTTGATAGGCAGGATTTGCCATTGACAAAGCCAAACTGTGTATGGTGACATGTCTGTAGGTCCACAATATCTAGATATGTGAGGTTCTTGATGATTCTTGCCATAGCTTTGCAGACAAAGCTAGTCAGACATATGGGGCGAGTAGTGTCCAGGATCCGTGACGGCACCACCTGCATGTTGAGGGACCACTGTTGCTGTATGCCACTCTCTGGTCACATATCATGTATTAAGGCTGGGATTGAACAGTGGTGTTATGTCTGGGTGTAGCTCTTCTTGTGGTTCATGTAGGACACAGCCTGGGACACTGTCTGGTCCCATTGATGCAGTGTTTACTGCTTTGGGAAGGGCATCTCTTACCTGAGCATCTGTGATGTCAGGGGGGGAAGCACTGTGATGCAAGACATATGTTCCCTTTTGGTGTGGTGGGGAGAGAAGGCAGCATTGAACCTGTCCACTAGGATGATGGCAATGTCTGTGTGTTTTATATTTTGTGTGACATATTGTATTACCTCTGAGCATATCTGGGTAGTACCACCCAGGTTACTAACATAACTACAGGCAGCCTTGTGATTATCCTCAGTGGCTTGTGGAATCCTCTCTCAAAGATGGCCTTAGACAATCATATGGGTGCCTGTAGTTGTCTTCCAATACTCATCAGTGGTGCCTTCACATTTTGGGAGGTTGTTGTATCATGTAGTGGCGCCATCCTTCTATTGTATAGTGTGTTTATGGCTGGTGTCCGTGCCCAGGACATCTGTCTTTGGAGAATTGGGTCATGCTTTCATATGTGGCTTCATGATCCATGCATTCCTGAATGTGTCCACAGAATGCCTCTATACAGGTATCTGCAGTCTGGTCCATATTTTCAACAGGCCTTGGGCCTTTGAAGGCTTCCACATCATTTATGAGGGGTGTGCACTTGCTTGACATGAGCTGTTGACAGACGTGCCGCACTCCAGACAGAGCAAGGGAGGGTCACAGTCAGCTACCTGTTGGGACATACCTCCCTGGACCACATGGAAAGAGACACAGAGGAGCTGTTACAGCACCCTCTCAAACTCAGGTCTCCCACACAGCCTTCATGCTGACACAGGAGAGTTTAGATTACTCTGCAAACACCATCATACTGGGTGATGCCAGCTACCCAAACATAGACTGTGTACATTACACAGGCCACAATACCCAAGCTCTAAGATTCCCATTGATCAGACATTCTTTGGCTATGGAACAGGTAACCAACCTTCCCACAAGACGGGCAGATATACTAGAGCTGATCTTTACAAACATGAGTAAAAACTAATCACCACTGGGAGTATATCCCTCATTGTTGCAATCAAACCATATACTAATCACACTGGTGTTCTGGATCCCCACATATGCAAACCTCCAACACATCGATGTGTGTGTGTGGGAAATGTCGCTATTAGCAACCGTGACAGTATCGCACAGGATGCAGATCCCCTTTGAAATAGTGATGATGTCAGGACTGTATAACTATATCACCTGTAGTAAAGTCCTCCAGTAATTTGCATAGCGCTCTGCTAATGTGTCTTTCTTCAGTGTCATAACGTAGTTAGGTGGGGGTTTGAATCCTGCAAAGGGAATGTATGAGTGTGGTTTATGTGTGTGCACTATGCTGGGAGGGTTAACTGCCTTTGCCAACTGGGAGAACACACTACAGGGTGCACATCCCTCCTCCTACACACAGATGATGTCAGCACCCTCTAAGTACAGCATTAGTAAACGTTTCTCCAACTACTGCAAATAGCACACTCTGCTAATGTGTCTGTTTCTACTGTCATTGCACAGTTAGGTGTGGGTTTGAACCTTGCAAATGGAAAGTATGTGTTTTACTGTTGGTGGGGTTAGTGTGTGTGCACAATGATGGGGTGGGATGTGGCTTTTGCCACATGGGGCTATGCACTGCAGGGTGGTCATTACCCTTAACAAGCAGTGATGTTGATAGCACCCTATACAAACAAAACAGAAAGTGTTGGTACTGATAACACATGTAAGGTAACACTTGTTCAAGTAATGTCCACAAAACGGAGTAGGATAATAAAACATTTCTTTTATTCTATACAGACAACATGACTACAGACAACTAAGTGCCAGTACTCAGTATAGTGTTACATGCTACTTGAACATGCACATGTACCGAATATACCTAGATAGTGTTCTGAAGCCTGAATGTGGCAAGTGTGTGGATGTGGGATGTGTCTGTGTGTGCATTTCCGTATGGGAAGCATGTTTGCTGTGGCAATCAGGGTACTACAGTACCTGATGCACATTACATCTTCCAACTGATGAGGTTGCCTGCACCCTGTGAGTACAGGTAGAGAAGGGGATGCCAGTAGTAAACAACATAGTGCACTTCTGAAATGTGTACCTGTCATGTATCAACAGCTACTCATGTAGGGTGATAAATAATGGGAATGGCAGGTGAGCGTGTGCATGTGTGTGGGTAGCAGGGTGTGTATAAATGCATGTGTGACAGAACAGATACATGTAGCTGAATCTACATAACAGCACAAGATGCACATTGCCATAGTCAATGTTAGCATGTGATGGTGTGCAGCAGGTACACTTTGTTAAGTAGTATGGGTGCAGATAACAACTGAGGACATTCATACAGTTACTGCAGCAGGACTGATGGGATATACACACATTTATACTGCAACACACAACAGTTACCAACATGTTACTACTTATACACATCTATGTAGTCACCCTGTGCATCAGCAACGTGTTTACCTTTACCTGCACCGATGTTGTAGTATGCAGGAGGTGGCACAGTGTCATCATATGCACAGGGTGTGGGTTAGATATGCCCAAGCCGCCACTGGTAACACCAATTGACATGTGTGTGTATGTGTGTTTGTGAGGGGCAGCAGTACAGGGTGGACCGTTGTTGGTGCAGTGTGTGTGTGTATGTGTTTGCCCTAGGTGTTAGGTTTCTGCATGTGTGTAAGCACGCACACAGTCCCACATAATGGCTGCCATGTACAGGGTTTTGTGGACAGCCACAGACTGCACCTGTCAGGTCATCCAAATCAGTGTCTGTGGGCACGGACACGGTACCTGTGCCTGGCAGGGTGCTACGGGTCAGATCCGTACTAACCCAGACTGGGTACTGTCATCGGAAGCAGGGTGTGTTGACTGGACACAGTTCCCTGTTGGGACTGTCCAGAGCCACGTGCACGTGGTCTCCTGGGGCGTCTGGATGACAGCACAGACCCAGCATTGCTGGGGCTGGTGCTGGCACTTGAGGCGCGCGAGTGGGCCCGTTGTCGCCCGCGCCACTGCCAGCTGGTGCTCTTGCTGGCATACGGCCACGCCGACGCCGCAAACGCACACCATCGCCCTGGCCCATGGACATCTGGTTGTGGAGCAGCTGTTGTATGCCCCCACAACGGCTGTCAACGACATCTGTGAAGTTACGGATAGCATTCGCAACATCACGGATGCTGTCTGTCATGGCTATGCGACATGCTCTCATCTCCCTCAGACCCTGTCTGGTGTACCTTTCCATACGTGCCTGTGCCTGCATGACAGTTCTAAACATAGTGGAGGTTGACATACCTCCTGGGCACGCCGGCCAGAGGCAGTACGCCACGGATGCCCCGAGAACCCATGGGCGACTGTCTGCGTGGTACCATTCGAGGCCTCTGCACATGGCTGCCGTGTGAGGATGCATGTGCCACAGGTACCACATTACCCTGATCTATGCCCACTGCTGACTGTCCATCACCTAGGGACAATGGTGATAAAGGATGTAACGGCAGGATGACTGTGCGCATTGACGGGGTTGAAAGCTGTGTACTGTCAATTGGCTGACCAATGGCGGACCCAGACACACCTTCCTGCACCATTACAGACATTTCATCATCATCAGTACCTGGGGCACAAGATTCAGGTTCCCTGCTGCAGGTCACCAGAGCAGCACCAGAACCTACGGGAGGAAAACATGGAACACAGATTACAGTCTCAATACATATTTGAAAGAGATGAACTTCAATACTAATGCACACATTCAGAAATGGACACATGCACTCATGGACACTAACACACATGCACACTTGGGCACAGGCACACTTGCACACATGCACACCCCACAGTAAACACACACATCAATACCGTGTTACACTACTCAATTTACTACCTGTCAATTACAGTTTTTGTGGACACAGTCACCAGCATGTCTACTACAGAGTTACACTACTCTTCCTAGTTTTATAAATTGTTTTACAGATACTGTTAAAAAGACTCACCAGCATGTATGGCCTGCCTCGGTGATACATGGGAGGGACCTGGAAGTGTGAAGAGAGTAATGTCAGTGGGCACATGTGTGCCATTTGTTTTGCACATGATACAGTACAGTAGTACACTAGTTCCCTTATACACATCAGCTGCACATCATGTCTGTATATATATCATGATGACAGATACATACCACATGCACACCTTATGCGTGCATGAAGTAACAGCGTACAGAACAGTCATATGTACATACCAGGAGTTAACTCTAATCTCACCCGTACCTGTCTTCAAACATCAACTCAAATTGTACTTCCAAAACCACTGGCTTTGTTCTTCTTGGAGTCCAGGCTAATGTCCCTCTCCCTATGCTCTATTCACCTTTAACCCCTCATTGTGCATAGAAAGTAGCTTCTACCCTGTTTCTTTCACCTTGATGTCCTTCTATGCTCTGACCTACTTCTCCCATCCCTCCCACCTCCTCTTGACTGTCTTCCTTCTTTTCCTCACTTCCCTTCTTGACTCCTGCCTCTTCCATATCATTGTATCTGTCATACTCCTACTTCTCTACCCTTCTGAGCCCTAACTATTTTGTATATGGCTTTTGCCTTATTGCATAACCATTATGCTTTAGGTAGGATTGCTTTGAAACCAACGGTACATTGTGTATGACTATAAACTGTTTGACTTCCTTACATGTATGTTTATTTAATTAACAGGCTGGTGTACAATTCTATTATGTTGGCTGTCTGTATTGACAACTTGTCTGTCTGCCTTTATTACGTTATGTGTGCAGCTTTTCTCCACATGCCTCTACTGAAAATGAACTCATATCCAGCTAGACTATATGGGTCAACAAATGTAAAAGTAATAACAATAAATGAATATGGCATCTTACCTGCAAGCACACTGTCTTGCTGATGTGTGGATCCAACCTCCATCATGATGCATGATGGCAGATGTTGTTCTGGGGCTGGATCCACAACACTTAGCAGTAGCCCCTCCTGTCTGGTGAGGGGGGGATGTGTGGCCACCCCCCCACCTGTGGCAGCCTGTTGCCTGCGGATATCTGCAGCACGCTGGCGGACATTTCTAATCAAATCACTGCAGTGATGTCTCACCTGCTCATATGTCCTATCATGCATGCCAACATCATTTATCCTGCTAACAAGGCTTTGCCACAGTGCAGACCTCTCCTGCTGGTTCTGGGTGGTGCGTGAAAACAGGATGGCATACTCACGCACCAGGCTCTGGTGGATCACGTCATCCTCTGCAGCAGAGTACGCCGGATTTCTCTTAGGTGCCATGTCTATCTGGAAAGGTACACAAACAGGTTATCAGCATAGTATCTCAACAATACATGGTACACATTCTATACAGGGAGTGTTAACTTCTACTTATTACTGATTGGTTAAAACCTGATTACAGTGTAGCTATCATTCTATGTCATTTGTACTAAGTACTTGGCCTTCAGACCAGTTGTTTTACATTAGGGAGGTTGGTGGCAAGCACTGTGGTGGCAGGACACATATCTTTCATCCATTGAAGTTGGGAACTGCTGATTGTGGGCCCAGTGTACAAGTGTATTACTTCTGGTATGGGCAGTTGTCCTTTAGGCCAGTTATTTAACATTAACGAGGTTTGTGGTCTGCAGTCATGTGTGACAATAGGCTGTACTCTGCCATTCATAGCTGGGGACATCTGGTATCAGGTTTATAGTGCATGCATATCTGAGCTGTATCTTACTGACATTGCTACACCTTGTTTGTTGTAGCAAACACTACATCCAGGCCTCCTGCATCTACCTTTGTTTATATGCTTGTTATCTGTTAGCTTGTTATTTCACTGGTATGCTACTTCCACATAGTACACATCTTTAAAACACATCTGTGACTCACTACTGTTATCTGCATTGCTTACTGTACGTTCTTCCATGTTACACATGACAGCAAGTGACTGCTTGTCATTGTTGCATTTACTTCATTGTGACACATTGCACTTAGGTTACCTGGCATTTGCTCACTGACGCTTTTATGTCAGTCAGCAGTTGTAGGTAATGTCAGTACACCCTCACTCCCCACTGGACCTTGTTTTCAATCATTAGTGATTACAGAGTTCACAATAGTATTCTAGCATGTCCAGAGGTCAGTTGTCAGTTCCCTCCTCAGTCCAGCTGGTGAGTGTGGTACTCCAGAGACAATGTTAGAACAGATGCATGTACACAGACAACTCCCTCCTCCTAACGACAAATTCAAACTCATGTGAGTGATGCAACCATATACCAGACTGGAGGCTAGGCTCTGTCTACTCAATACCGCCATAACCAGTCACATGGCAAAGGGGATCACTCACTACACTTCCAGTCTCACGTAGACCTAACACAACAGTGGACCTAACACATGATCACACATGATCATACTTGTAGGCTCAGACCACAGCTCTGCCTATGCAGCAGAGACCTCCTATGCAGACATCCAGGCAACCACTACCACATGAACTAACATGTGCAACACATATCACACAAAGCCAATGTGCTGAACACTCACAGCCATTAACAGTTAACAACACACCTCATACACCTGTACTAGGTGCCTCTATGATCAGGCACACTCACATCACGTTCACCAGGCTTAACGAGGTGAGGGTCACGGTGTGCAGCCTGTCAGGCACTATGACCTGCCACATAACACAAACAGTCAGGTAACCCCAAGGCAGGTACAGGTATGACTCAGTCAATGTCCATGCTGCTGTGAATGGCCTGACACATTCCTCCCTGGACTACATGACATGAGACATTACAGAGCTCTCTGAGCACGTAGCCCAGGACAGTTTGACCCTGACCTTGAGTAGCATCCTACCCTCACCTAGAACAATGCCACAATATCAAGGCACAATTATCCCTTCCAACAATTGACTGACATACTGGTGTCATTCACAGGTGTGCCAATCCCTGCCATCTTGGGGTGGTATGCTTTGCTAGGGACAGCTTGCACCTGTCACCACAGTCCTATTGACATTTGGCGGAGCCTCCTGCTACACCCATTGTGCCTGTATTAGGCAAGGCTCATAAGGCAAACCCACATCCATTTGTATCACAAAGGATGAGGAAGTAAGAGTGATGCTACTCAACACTGGACGTCTAGACCCAAGGATGCACGCACCCAAAACCCTACCTAGCATTATGGACATCGATATCTGTGCAGTAACATGAACCTGTTTCAGGTTTCACAGGAGCACACCAGTACTACCACGTTATAGCTGTTACCATTCTTGTCGGCCACAACACTTGAACAAGGGAGGGGAGTATCAGTATTCAATGCAGATTCCCACGCCTCCACATTGGTGGCACAGTACAACATAGGTGTTAGGCCATTGAGTACAGTAGACGAAGTTGGGGACCTGGGGAAGAAACATGGTAGCAGTCTGTCATTTGTCTACCACATGGGCAACGTGGATTGACAGACATGTTATATAGCCCAGCTAATCATGACTGATTCACATGTATGGCAGGGGAGGTCATTGTGCCTCTGTACTCATCCATCATCAGGCCTATAATTGCATACAATGCACCTTTTGGGATGTACCTAACCAGACACCTACAGCAACTGGTACAGGACAACAGTACATCATCAAGGAGATGCAATGGCTCACACAGATGTCATATGCTGCCCAGGTAAAGTGAATCCAGCTGGACTCAGTGGCATACTGCCTGTTCAGGGGCAATCTGTGCATGCCATATACAGCCATGTCCTACCTAGCAGTAATGAACATGATGTACCTCAGGCAATCAGAGTCCCATACAGCCACATGCTCAGGAGAGCTGGACCTCAGCACTGACATACATGGACATGCTGGAGGGGCATATTCCTAACCGAGAGGCTCCCTTCACTCTGTAATGAGCTCACACTACTGGTTAGGCAGAGTCCCTCATTGACTCTCTTCCATAGGAATCTGGATGAGTGGATGGAGATCATAGTTGTACCCCAGGTATCACTTCTATGTCACTGTTAGACAGAGGCGTAGTATACTAAAGTCGGACAAGGGCATAGCAGCATAACTTCTGATTGGGTGGCAAAAGACAAACACATTCTACTAGGCTTACCAATGCCCTAGGGCAAATAGCCTAGTATGAACCTATGAACTGTTCATTCTCAACTGTTCGAGCTCATTACAGAGTAAAGGGAGCCTCTCAGTTAGAATTTGCCCCTCCAGCATGTCCATGTATGTTGTAGTCAGTCGCACCGCTTGCAGAGAGGTGACCTTTGCCGAAGATAGAAGGCCATGTCAGACCGAGATTTGGTGAATATGCTTCACCTAAAAAATCTAGATCCATCAGAGCCACAAGGCCAGGAGACTTAAACCTCCACACGGCTATTAATAGGACATGCTGGAGGGATAGATTCATCAACCAAAGACTCCCTATGCTGTGGAACAAAATCACGGTATATGTGAGGCAGAGCACCTCGATGGACTTGTTCTAGAGAAATCTTGACCAATGGATGGGAGATCGCAGATATACCCCAGGGATTACCTCAGTGTCACTGCTCGACAGAGGCACAGCAAAATAATGGGTATGGTTCCCCATACTAAAGGGGTGGCGTAAGCCACAAAACTATGGGCTAGTCTTGTAAATGCCCTCGGGCAGATAGCCTAGTATGAACCTATGAACATGTGTGTACTGCTATAGTACTTCTGCCATATGTTGCATGTGTGTGTGTTGTGGGGGATGCACAGGTAATGGCCAGATACGCCTGCACAGGTGACACGTGTGACACATTCTGGGTGTTCATCCATACATACTGGATGTGTGCTGCCATCCAACCCTGTGATGTGGACACAAATTACTCAGCCTGGATATACATATCTGAACAACACCACAAGCACAATACACTACCTTGCTATGTATGCATGTGATTACACAGTTATTCAGTAGTTATGACAGTGATGCTATCCATGCAGCCCACTGGGCCAGTGGAAGCCACAACACACACCGCCAGCACATTTGCATATGCTTACCACAGACATCCCACATACTGCATGTACTGTGCACACAGTTATCTAACCCAGAACAACTGCACACCACTTATTAATCCTGTCCAGTGGACTACAGATACAGGCATATTGTATAACAATAGTAGGAGGCTACTGCAGCACAGGGCAGATTCACATGACGGGAAGGCATCTGTTGTCTGCAGTGTTAAGATGCTTCACATTCACCAAATGCACAGATATTGCCAACAATTTTGCAGACAGTTTAGGTGCAGGTACCCCTCCCTCATTGTCCTACACACGTGTTATTACTTATCCCAGATGACTGTAACCTCCCTATCCTCTCACATGTCCAGGTGAGAGCCACCCTCATCATTGCAGAACACATATCATCACTGTTACGGAATGGTATCCCTGGATGTGTGCTACATTCACCCCTGGAGGACATAGCACCACATGACAGACTGATATTAATCCATGGCCATACTACAGGATATGTACCTGAACAGTGCCATACATACACAGTGGTCCCACACCAATGAGGAGGAACCTCTACTGACCCTGGGAACTACTGCATCATATGCACAACTGGCCTTGTGTTCTAAGCTATGGAAGTGTTAGTTATGGCCCACATGTACAACAATTTTACATATGTTTATATTTCATGACTATCTACACACAACCTATCTCATGGACATACCTATTGATAGTGAACTATGATACATTTGAGGTGTCACAGTATACACAGGATTAACCTGCTACTTTGCATTACCTGTGTTTGTGGCAGCTTTTGGTGAGTCAGTCGTGCTGCTTGTATTTTGCTGCTGTTGCTGCTGCTGCTGCTGCTGTTTTGCTGCTTGCTGTCAGTATATATTTTTTCTCTCTCTGTCTGTCTCTCTCTCTCTCTTTCTCATTCGGTTAGTGCAATGACTGTATTGCATGAGTGGAGTGTGGGTACTGAATACTTTTGTAGGTATCTGCATGGATCCATGTGATGGCCTCTGCACCAATTGTAAGGCAGCATTTGCTAATTGCAAGCAGCTGGGTGCGCATTAATTGCATGTCTCACTGTGATTTCAGGACACTGCTATAAAAGGGTATGTGAGATAGGCGTTGCCCTTTCAGATTGTAGGGCGTGGACCATGCTGGTATGCTGTTGACAGTGTTCTGTGAGTGTGAAGGTTAGTACATCTCCCATGCTTCATGCTGTGTTGTAGATTCAGGTTGCTGCATTTATCTTGCCTGTTCCCTGTAGTGAGTGTGTATGCATACTGACACCTACAACTATATGTCATATGTATTGCTATATGAATATATATATATATATCTGTGTACATATACATACTTTCATATATGTACATTAGCTGACATTATTGGGTACAAGCTAACAATTAGCAGGGCTGTTTCCATTAACACTACTCTAGTATGGGAATCCAGTAATTGGGACTATAAAAGTCTGCCTGACATGCTTTGGGTAGTAGACATACTATATTGCCTTTATCTTCATTCCTACTATTACATGTTCCACTTATTTAGCACTATATTCCTGTATGAGAGTCATGGCTTAGTGGTAGGTCATACAGACTAGTGTTACAATGGTCTTGTGGTAGGGCCTACTAGTATGCTCATATTCTGCTTTTGGGTTGAGTATAGGGCCTATCAATCACAGTGCTAGAGGCACCTTTAAGCAGTTAAAGGGCTTAGTAGGTCTCACAGGAGCCAGGCTGTGTTGCAGATTCTGGTTGCTGCATATATCTTCACTGTTTCCTGTAGTGAGTGTGTATGGCTACTGAGACCTACGATTATATTTCATATGTATTAATATATATTTATATATATGTATGTGTTGATATACATACCTTCAAATATGTACATTACCTTACATTATTATGTACAAGCTAACAGGTAGCAGGGCTGTTTCTGCTCACACTGAACTAGTATGGGAATCCAGTAATTTGGCCATTAAAACTCTACCAAACATGCTTTGGATAGTACATCTCCTATATTGCCTTTATACTGATTCCTACTATTACATGTTATATTTATTTTAGCAGTGTGCTCTTCCACAGCAGGCATGGCTTAGTGGTAGGTCAAACAGACTAATGTTACCTAGGTCCTGGTTTCAAGACTGACAGTGGGAATTTTTACTTTGCAAACTTTCAAACTGAGTACAGGACCTGTCAATCGAAGTGTTGAGGCAGTTAGAAGGGTGAGTAGGTCACACAGGGGTCAGGCTGTGTTGCAGATTCAGGTTGCAGCAATTATGTTAACTTTTTCCTGTAGTGAGTGTGTATGGCTACTGAGACCTACGATTATATTTCATATGTATTAATATATATTTATATATATGTATGTGTAGATATACATACCTTCACATATGTACATTACCTTACATTATTATGTACAAGCTAACAGGTAGCAGTGCTGTTTCTGCTCACACTGAACTAGTATGGGAATCCAGTAATTTGGCCATTAAAACTCTACCAAACATGCTTTGGATAGTACATCTCCTATATTACCTTTATACTGATTCCTACTATTACATGTTATATTTATTTTAGCAGTTTGTTCTTGTAAAGCAGGCATGGCTTAGTGGTAGGTCATACGGACTAATGTTACCAAGGTCCTGGGTTCGAGACTGACAGTGGGAATTTATTTTTCTTAGCAAACTTTGGAACTGAGTACAGGACCTGTCAATCAAAGTGCCATAAAGGCACTTTTAAGCACTGTAAACCAGGTCTGCGCTGCTTGCTGAGCTCACGCTTGCACTGGCGGTGAGCTCCGCTAACACAAGCGCGACACCCGCTATTTTCTTTGAAAGAAAAGAAAAAGGGGTGACAGGAAAGTGGTGAAAAGGGGTCACAAAGAGGGTAAGACAGTAGGGAAAGAAGCGTGGGATTTGCAGGAAGGGTGTAGGTAAGGCCCATAGATGCCCATGTCTTTTGCAGCAACAGCTGTATATTTCTATGTATTTTGGTGAGACATTTGAAACCTTCCACCTCTGAGAGAGGTGTCAGGACAACATTAATATTTGTTGTACAGCCAATTGTAATTAACAGTTTAGATGTCCAGCGGACATGTCTGCGACATGGACAGCTATGTATGGGGCGTAATTTTTTGTGGGACAGAGTGCCCTTTTTTTTTTTTTTTACAGGTGAGAGTGGTATGACAGGTGAAGGAAGTCGGTAAAGCTGGGGAGGTAGGTTGGGTAGGTTAACAGACAAGACAGACAAGACGATACAGGGATGGTGTATGACACACGTGGGGGTTACACAATTGACGGGACGGAGGTTGGGATATCTGAGATGCACGAGCCCACAGATGGCAACAGTGGAACTGATATCCCCACCCATAGGCAGTTGCCACTGTTCCTTCACAGCCCAGGACGGGGCTGTGCTGGGGCTGTGTAGGCGGGCAACGGCCGGGGCCGTTAGCTGTGCCACACGAGCCTCGAGCTGGCGAGGGGTCCAAGAACAGTGTCTTGGATCTCCCTACGCGCCACAGTCCGGACACCGCTAAGGGTGAGTGGATGAACCCCTCCGGCCACACTTGCAGAGGGGGGACGGGCCCCATCCGCTGCAGCGCTTCGACCCGAAGGTGGCACAGGGCCACCGGAGGGGGTCCGCCTGGGCACTAGTGCCAGGTGCAGTCACCAGCTGAGGTGGGAGAGGTGGGTCCGCTGGGACCTGCCTTCCCAAGCGTTCTAGGTTTGTGAGTAGTTATGTTAGTTTGGGTTAGTGGCATTTTATTCCATTCAGATTAGTTGTAACAGCATGCATTGGTATTCCCATCAAACAAACACCCAGATATGGACACCATTGAACAAGGGGCATATCAATATCACATGCATTATTTGAACAGCAAAACACAGTCAAACGACATGCAGGGTTGATTAATGGCAACAGGCCATCGTATTTGCAGGTATAAACAGGGCACATGCACGAACAGACATGCATATATGTTTGGAACGGACAAATGTCCATGATTAATGAAATGTTCACATACCATTATTTAGTGGATGTTGTTATATGGAATTACAGGGTTGGGTGGGGATAGAAAGTGATGACACATTCATATGTTAAACATTAATTCACATTTATCATAGATACACAATTAAGTTGAGGCTGATGTTTCAAAATAATCTTTATTTGACTGTCATGCTACACCTGTTACACATACATCACTATCCTACTTATTTTGAATTTGATCAGATACATCATCCTGCTACACTTTGATGACAGGACAGGGGACAACTATGGCTGTTTAGTCTGTCAGATAATCATTCATTCTATCTGCAAATTGTTTACTGTTATCACCATATACAGATTTTGAGCTAGACATTCAGATTCAGACACACTGAAATCAGTTTGGGATGTTAATTTGTACTTCCCACATGCATTTAGTTCTGTAAAACACACTGAGGCTTATATATTCAGGGGTTATTACTACTTTCTTTATTCATACATGAGCCTTTCTGTCACTCTCACACATTCTGCAACTTCACAGTTCAGGTTGGTACTTCTAGGCTTTGTTCACATATTAGACCTGTGGTGATTCAAACACTTTCCAACAGCCTCACTTCTGTCATGATTCAGCATTTCAACAGGGATATATCTGACATGTGACTACCTCAGATTCTGAAGCTGTACTCTTGAGACTATACTGCAGGTTACAGTATATTTAATTAATGATGGGACATCTGTATTACAGCACTGTTTAATCCTATCAATTATATTTCCAGTTACACTTGCATACTGATGAACTTGTTGCAGCCATACCTGCAGACGATCAATTCCTGATTGCACATTATATTACTTTTAATCAATACACTGCACTGTTCTGATACATGGTACATAATAATATTTATTTACAAGTACTGGGTGGGGTTACTAACCTGCATGGTGGCGCCGCACCAGCCTTCTGGCGCATCTCGACATTCGCAGAGCGGACACCTGCAGCTGTAATACAAAGGGAATAATATTGGACTACACATCTCCATGGTATCAGCTGGTTGAAATCCTTACATACATGTGTAAAATGTGACTTACTCAGTAGTGGGGCGTTGGGCATTTGCCGGGCCTCCTGGATCCAACGGTTCAATTGGTCCTGCTTGCATCTTCAGGTCCGCATGGTGGTGACGGACCTGCTCACCAGTGCGTGGAATGCCAGTAGCACTGGTCAGCTCACGAGCCAACTGGTCCCACGCCTCAGCCCTATATACTCCCCATGAGACCTGGCCCTGCATGAGTTGGGCCTCGTGATTATGGACAAGGAGCCAGACCATGTATCTGGACTCCTCAACGCCCCAACGCTGTGCTCGAAAGCAACGCCCTCACCTACTCCACTCATGCTGACTGCAAGTCTGTTCTACAATCAGTTATGCTGTGTATTCCCGCCTATGGGACTTATATATGCCGCTTTTCCCGCACATTTCTCTGATTGGCCGTTTTGGAATTTTATCTACTTCACTGGAAATGCTTTCTCATGCTCCATTCTGGGTTTTATCCCATATATATGCTATTTCTGCTTTTCTAGGTATTGCTGTCATGGCTTGGTGGTTTAGTTCCTTGACTCTAGTGCATGGTATCCTGTGTTCGAATCTGGCAACTGCTTTTTGCTTTTCCTGACAGAAATGAGTTGAAGACCTGTCAATCAAACATGCCAAAAGCACTTTTAAGCACTTTAAACCTGGTCTGCGCCGTTTGCGGAGGTAACGCGCACTGGCAGTTAGCTTGTGGGAGCTGGGCGCAAACGGTGTGCGCTGGGATAAATCTTAATTGGCTAGTGACACACATGTTCAGCTAATTGCACACAGTTTCAGCCTGTTTATCCGCTGCTTGGCAACGGGCACGCAGTTTGCAGCTTTTGAAACACTACTCGGCTACGGGCACTCTGTCTCACGGCAGCTTAGCTATCAGTACATTTCTGACTATTTTTATTCTTATGTTACTTCAAAATATATGCTCTGTTTCATTCCATTTTACAAAAGGGAATACATTTACATTTGTACAATACTGTCTGGGGGCTTTTTAGTGCTTATTTACAAAAATAACTAAAAGGTTGTTGTAGGGGCTCGAACCCTGCCTGCCTACTCATAGGGCGGGTACTCTACCACTAAGCTATTATTTCTTGGCTTACTTTGCATATTTAGTTCTTATATCCTTTTCCCCTGACTGCTAAATGTGATTGCGCTAGTAGCACACCCGCGCACACAGTAGCAAACATTTACGGGGTTTAACAAAAAAAAAAAAGGTTTTCATTTACTTTTATGACATCTCTTCACTTTATACACTGATGGCCAGTCGGGGCATGTGTTGTATAGTGTGTTTATTCACATTTTCATGGCCTTTCTCGTGGCTGTTTACTTTCAGCCATTCTAGTTTTCCGGGGGCGTGTCCACTTGCAGAGCTTAGCCTACAGACACGCTTCTACTCTCTTACACGGACCGTGTAAGAGTTACTGGTGTGATTCAGCATGCCTCATGCACCTCATGCATATGCATGACATGCTGACATCACACAGTTTAACTGCAGCCTCCGTGTAAGAGTTATAACTCTTACACGGAGGCTTCCTGAATCTGGCCCTATGTCTGTGATGTACTTTCACTGGAATACTGGGGTGTTATTTACATAGTCTATGGGAAATTCATCCAAGACCCTGGGAAAATTCCCATGACTTGTCACATGGGGATGCTGGGAGATATACTTTTGTGGCAGAGAATTATGGAAGACCACATAATGCATACTTAGAAGACTGCTGATGTGACCAAGCTAAGGTTAGCAAATTCTGCAACATCTTACTCAAGGAGATGCGTTTGGGTCTAGATACCTTTTTGAATTATCAGATGAATGCTCTGAGTTTGATTGGTTGGCATGATGCAACCCAAAGCTGAGGAGGTTGTTGATTACATGGAGGAAGTATGATTTCTAGAAAGAGCTAGTAAATTGCCAGACCTTAAGGGTATGTGAGACTGTCACCTCTGCAGAACATAGAGTGAAGACTAAAGTGGTGCTGTGACTGTTCCTGCCTGGTGGCAAACTTTTTTGCTCAGACTGCTGCTCAGAACTGCAATGGCTCTGTGAATCTCTACGGAAGGCCATAGCAGTCCTGTAAAAATTCTGCTTGACAGGCATAACATATGGAGTTCTGTATTGCTGCCTTTGTGAAATTCTATGACTGAGATAGGTGCTTTTATTATACTGGCTGGCTGTACATACACAAGCCAACGTATTGATTTATGGAGGAGGAAGGAATCAGTATCCTCCATAGATAGCACATATTGTAATAACATTTGTGGTCCTTTGCTCAGGCATGATAACCAATGCAAAGCAAATCCATTCCTCAGCAGTGAGTCAGTGGAACTCATTTTGTAAAGGTTATTATCCATGAATTACAGTATTTATTTCTCTAACAGCAAAAGATCACGTTGATGTTATGCTTAAAGCTGTGGTAATATCATTCAGTATGGAACTTTTATGGATGGTGTGTGTGTGTGTGTGTGTGTCTTTCGGCTTTTCCCGGTTAGGGGTCGCCACAGCGGAACTCCGGTCCGCTAATGATTGGCAGTAGAGTTTTACATGCTGGCTTGCCGGGCCTAACGCACAACCTTCAACGAAGGAACGCCCATTCACGCATGTCGTCACACAGTAGACGCTTTAACTAAGAATCGAACGGCCAACGTCTAACTGTGAGGCGACAACGCTACCGCAGCACCACCACCGCAGTATATGGAACTTTTATGGATGGTATTTAACCTTAAATGTGACTTAAGTGCCAGCAATACAAAGAAGAAAATTAGAAAAAAAGCACTCACTCTTTCAGCATGCATCCATTAATCATTGTCTGTACTCTGCCACGGCCAGTTCCAGTTGCACCCTGTTACATGCAGTTTACAAAGTGATATAAGTTATAGATAATCTGATGTTCTAACTTTGTGCTGCAGTTCTACCAGGCTGCCAAGTCTCTTGTTTTATATGCAGAATAATACAATGATGAGTGAGATACAAATAGTTTCCAAGCCTCATCTCTTTTAAAAATATCTTCTTTTTACTATGATGCCATGAGAGCCAGTTTGGAACCTTTTAACTTCATTAGTGTAATTCCTTATCAAGGCTTTGTCTGAATTTCCAAGAAATCCCTTAGGATAAACTGGATGGAACACTGCAGGTGAAGAAAGTTGTTGGGGTTCTGTCATTACATTATGATGCCCAATATTGTTGTAGCCCAGACTCTGTAATGGGATGTTTATTAATTGTTTCCACTAGAAAATTCTGCAAGATCGCCAGCTTTTAACAATATGAACATAATTTTTACTGATAGACAGCCTATTGAAAATTGTCAGGTTCTGACAAGTGCTGAGCTGTAGAAGTTGTATATAAACTCTGCAGAATAAATCATCCCCTCAGACAGTTCATTAACCAAGATGGGCATATGTTTGCCCCCATCCTGTTTTCAGCAGGATAATCCCATCTGTTCAGTCTTAGTCCCTTTCTTTTCTTGTTAGCCTGTCATTGAGATATAAAACACCCCATTTTCCATTTCAAATTACTGGCTGCTACATAAGTTGTCATATTCTGGGTTAGTGGATATATCATGCTTCCAAATGCCAAGTCCAAAGGCAATACTCTCCCTTACTCTGGAAAGCTTTGATTAATTTCATCACTGTTTCTCTATACTGCTAACACATACAAACATTCCCAATAATCCAGTAACCCTAACCAGTTGCTTAAAGCACATTTCCTACACTTTTAAATGAAATATTATGCATGTAAAAAATTTAGAAGGTTAGGGTGCTCTTAAAGGCCATTGTGGGTCTCTCTTCAAAACATCTGGTATTTGAATCGATAGCAAAAAGTGCACTGTTTTGTTCAGGCAAGGAAGAATGGTTTTAAGAACACCCTAACCTACTAAATACCAAGGAGAACAGGCAAGGTAGGTCACATATTTTTTACATGCTTAGTATTTCAATGTTGTTAGACCTGCTAAGATTAAGCAGGTAATTCCTACGAGCTTTTCTTTTCATCTATCTTAAAGGGATAGATACCTTTTTACTGATTTATATACACTTTTAAATGAGGTTTAACTACAGAGTACACTCTTTAGTTATCTTGTGTGTGTATAAGATCATTATTATTGTTTTTCATTGCAAGCATACACATAACATCTCAACCTTAGTGCAAGAAATCTGGACAAAACCTGACAAAATGGGGGGTCAAAGGCCCAGAAGTAGGGACAGATTTTAAATATTGCTCTCCCTTAGAAAGTTGCTACAGTAACAGGGTTTGTATTAAAATACATTTTCTGAAGGATTTGAAGTCTGAAACTCAAATACATGTCATTATTTCATGATCTCAGTCCTCAGATCATCCCGGTGATTTGCCTGAAAACCACAACATTTTATGAGGAACACCCCAAAAATATGAGGCAAAAATCTGGATATTCTGTGAAAATCTGGACAGTTGAGAAGTATGGCCTGAACTACTATATTAAGCCTTGATAGCAAGATTCATAGCCATATTACAAGCCAGGTCTGCCTGGAATGATTCAAGACGGAAGAATGCATTGGATTACTGTTTTTTTTTCCTGTTTTTTATTTGTTTTTTTAGCAAATATTGGATGAAATGCACAGGAACGGATTGCTTATCAGAGAAAAAACTAAACTGAATATTTCACTGCTTGAAGTGTGTCCTCTGGCTCAGAACACAAAGGTTTGCGTTGGAATGTTTCTTAATAGCACTTGTAGTCAACATAACTTTTTGTGACTTATAGCTCTGTTATTCATTACATGTTCATATGCTGCTTTACATAAATCTAAATAACATAAGTAGCTGCCAGGCTGTTGGGGATTCTGTATTTAAACAGAGCTTGTGATGTATGTATAATGGAATAACTTGTCATACTCAATAACCGAGGTGACACTTTATCATTGTAACAGGACTGGAAATTGTTGTGACAGAATCATTTGTATACCACTGATAGAGACATTTTAATAGCTCTGATGAAAGCACGTCACTGCAAACCATTGTAAAAGGTGGGAAGAGAAACTGAAGTAAGTGCATGTGAAGATTTTTGCACACAACTAGCATTATAATTAAAAAGTTTTAATCTGTAAACTGTTGCACGTAAGATAAAACAGCTTGACTGTAAGCATAACAATTATCATTGTGTCTAGAGTGATAATGTTTTGCAGACTGCCCAGGAGGGATAGTATTGTCAAGCCTGATTTCACCAGACCTTGTTCATCTAAACTTACTATTACTTATTATTGTCACCACCCAGTTATGTGGGTACTTTTTTGCAAACCTTCTGGGTAACTTCATGAACTGGTTTGATTAAGAATCAGTATGCAAAAAGGTGCTTATTATCAACATTTTGAGGTAAATAATTCTCATTTTGCACAGCTTGTTGAATGTATATGCTATCTCTAATCCACTGTTCATCAGCAAGGTTACTTGGTGGTTTCCCACCTTTTAGCTCATGATCTTGTAGATTTTCATCAGTCTGGTTTTAGGTCTAGACAGATAGTCCACACTCCTTGAGTCTGACAGTGAGACATCAGTAGTTATACATAGTTTTGGTTCTTCTTGATCACCTGGTTTGCTTGACATCGTTGACAATAGAATATTAATTGAGTAATTACACACTCACTGTGATCTTTCTTTCACAGGTCTTGATTTGTCACAAGTTGTGGTTTGACACTTAATACTTGAAGTGACCTCTGTGGATAATTTCTGAGGTAAATTCATCTGGGAGCTGCCTTCTGAGATATGAAGTACCTTACTCTTTGCTCATTTGAAAGACATTATTCAAGCAGAGATGCTTAATATCACTGATGTGTTTCCAATGTTCAAAGTATCATTAAGTGATTTACATTTGAGATGATGACTCTTTCTATGAAAATGAGAAAATTATAGCATGCATTCTAAAGCCACAGGCGAAGCTGGGGTAAAGCTCCCTGTATCCCTCGTGCGTGGGACCGCACCACCTGTAGCCTGTACTTAATATAACCTACTCTAAGCTGTATTGTTTTGGGGTAGTTTATGAGATTTCACGGAACCCATCACTGAAGAGCAAGTAAATTAAGTTAAGTATTTATTCATTCATTTTATTTATCTACATTTGTTTATCAGGAAAGTCTTACTGGGAATTAAAACTTCTTTTCACTGGAGGCCTAAGAACAGAAAAGCTCTATGGTTTTATATACAAAACTATTATGATAATGTGTAAAACATCTCTTAAAGCAAAAACTTTTATAAGGTTAAAACACAGATATATCAAGAGTCCAACAATGAATCAATGCTCTGTGCAATACAAGTACCTTAAAATAAACATTTTACAAAAATTACACAAAGACAGTTTTGGAGGTAGCCCTCTAGTACATTTACATTAAGGTAAATATTTTATACAAAATTAATACAAAGACAATTTTGCTGGTTGCACTGTACAATACACAGACTTTAAAGTAAATAATTATACAAAGGCAGTATTGCATATAGCTAGGCACTCAAGTAGCGAGGGGCTAATGATTATTGGGTGCGTAGGTTGGGCTGATACAAGTGTGAAAAATGAGAGTGAGAGAGAGAGAGAGAGAGAGAGAGAAGCTATATTGTTGTGTATTGGAAAGAACAGCCTTTGATAAGGATAGAGAAGATTAGTGTGAGTCAAAATACAGATGAAGTTCTATGAGTGATGAGTTAGTGAGGAATGTATATATATATATATATATATATATAGCTGGAGATGTGCAGGAGGATGTATGTGGTGACCTTAGTGATATGTGCTTGGGATAAAAAGTGGATGAGCACCTTGAATAGGTCAGTGATATATTAGGGGAGCATTCTGATGATGGTTATCTTAGAAGAAATGTGCTTGCACAATAGATGTGCTGCAGTTTGTGATAGCAGTATGCTGTAGTGTGGTGAGAGGGGAGGATCTAGTCAGTTAATTCAGAGCAGTTATACTGCCTTGTGTCATTAAGGAAGGATTTTAAATCTTGTTTGAAGTTTTTTGTGCCTTTATGTGGTGAAGGAAGGTGGGGAGGAAGTTCCACTGTTTTGACATGTGGCAGACATATAATGAGTCCCCATGAGAGTTGTGCAAGGGAGCAGTGTTGTGCTAGTTACTTATAAAAGTAATAAGTTACTAATACTAGTTACTTTTAAGTGAAAGTAATATATTTACTATTACTTATTACTTTTCTAAAAAAGTAAAATATTACTATTACTAGTTACTAACTAAAGTAACTAGTTACTGTTGAGTTACTTTTACATAAGTATAGTTTATCAATTCTCAAATTCAGATTTACTCTCACAGTACTTGTGTGTGCAGAATACATGCTTACTGCACATGAATACGAATGTATTAAAGTTGTGTACACAGTGGTACAATAATGATGACAGTTTACAAAGTCCCACAGACAAGTCTTTATAGTCAGAGTCACAATTTAATACCTAAACCAAAGTACACACAGCCAACAGCACAACCATAACAAGTTATAACCCATCAAATTTTTAACAACTTACATTAGACTAATCTGCTAAAAACTAATGCTGAGGACGCAAAAATGCTTACAGAAAATGTTGTATAGGTCTAACAAGACTGTTAACACAACAAAGTCAACCAAAATATCACTTTATATTACTATTCACAATGACTACACAATGAACTAGTGGAGAAACAGTTCAGTGATATCAAAGAATATGATGGAAACCTTAGCAAGCATTTCAACTGTTTGCACTACAGCTGACATTTGGACCCATCAGAATTGTAGTCTCTTGGTGCCACTACCCAGTGGATTGACTATGACCCACTTCAAAGAAAGTCAGCTGCTTTGTCATGCTGCAGATTACAGGGGAGGCATACATACAATCTCATAGCATCAACTCTTGACAGCATTCACATTAAGTACAAGATGGATCAAAATGAGTGTGCGACAATTACTGACAATGGCAGCAATTTTGTAAAGGCTTTTACTGTCTTCTCAGAATGTGAGAGATCTGAGACTACAAGCATTCTGTCCCAAGATGAGGATGATGAACGGTGACGTGATTTACAACAGTGTGACAGTCGTGCTGAGTCAGACAGGGCAAAGCAAAAACACCTATTCACTGCTTCCCCATCTGAGATGTGCAGCACACACATTGAATCTAGTTGTCATGCACGATGCTGAATCTGCTTGTAATGGTGTACAGTAAAAAAGATCATGTGAAGCACCATGGCCAAATGATGTGCTGCTTGGAAAAAGGCTAGTCGCAGCACCCAAGTTGCTGAGATGGTTCAAAATAAGCGTGACCTGAAAAGGTTGCTGTGCTGGAGGAGCTGAGGCAGAAGATTTCGATGACGGAGGTCTCCTAACTGACATTTTAGACATAGAAACAGGGGTAGATGCAGCAGAGGAACTAGCAGGTCTCCTAACAAAGGAAGTTTTAGCAGGGAAGTTCCTATGAAATGTAGGTACAAGTGAAACAAGCAAGTGTTTCAAATCAAAATTCAAGTCTTAAATAAGTTGCAGCTGCAGAACCAAAAAGTCCAGATTTGTCCAAAGGGGCATCAAATAATTTTGCCTTAATATCCTCAGGAAGAGATTGTAGTCTGAGCAAAGAATGTCTCCTAAGCACAGAGGCAGAAGCAGCAGCTCTGGAAGATGTCTCAACAGCATCATAGCTGCACTTAATGGAATATCTGGTAACCTGTGAGGAAGCAACCAAAAGAGACAGAACCTCAGATTCTGGTAACTGTGGCAGAGCTTGACAGGCCTGAGAAAGCAAGGCCAAGGAATACTTAGACATGTGAGTCCGGTAATTGCTAGCTCTGATAGCTAAAGTGGATGAGGTATAGACCTTCCTACCCAATCTGTTAAAAATATTACTTTCGTTATCAGATGGTAAATGTTTGGCAGAAGGAGATAAATATGAAGACCTGTCAGAGACTTTGGACGCTACCGCATGGTCTGCCAAATGACACTTATAAAGAAACTTGCATTCATCTGGCACTTTATAAAACCTGTCTGGTCTCTTGGGAGCAGGAGCCTGAGAGTCTGGAGTCTTAGAAGAGGAGGTAAAGGCATCCAAGAAAGCTGGAAGGACTGGAGGCTTTGCAGAAGGAGAAGGGACCTCCATTTGCAAAAGATCATAGTATTTCTTCTGTTCATCAGAAATCTGGGAACAATCCCACTTAAAGTATTCTCTCATTTTATCAATAGTTTCTTCAAAAGAAATCTCTTCAACTGGAGACTCCCCTCCATTTGATTCCTCTTCAGGTTAGGCATATTCTAGAGGAGAGGTAATCTGGGTGGAATATGCAAGGGTATCATCAGCATCAGATGAAGAGTCCTCTGAGTCAGAGAGAAGAATCTGGGATCCAGCAGACTGTAGAACAGGGGAGGAAGTAAAGGCAGGTAGAGGGAGAGTGGTAGATGGCTTCAAGGCCATCAAAGCCTTAATAAACCCCCCCTGGGAAAAATGCATCCCAGTCAGATTGTGGAGCAGAAGGAATACTGGAATGTTTAGTTTTTTGTTTCTTTTTGACATGTCTTTCTGATTGAGGAGACAACTCAGAAGAGACCGACATAGGCCTAATGTCCGAGGAAGACAAAGATGGATCCTAGCCAAAACAACAGGAATGGCCCCAGAGTCCTCAAGCTGAACAAGTCACAGTTCACCTATGTCACCCAAAGCAGACATCTGCAAAGCCTTAGATGTTCTGGGAACCAATCCCTTGGTGGCTTCCAAAGAGGTACCCATCGCAGAAGCAGACCCAACCTTCGATCATACCACCGTGTCTTCACTGACCTCAAGGGATACATCCGAGGTAAGAGGCACAGCTGAAGAGGTTTCAGGCCTTTGCTCACCTTCCTCTTCAAACTCAGCTCGGCCGAAAGACCCCTGGAACCCTCCATAACATCTTTAGCGAGATGTTTTAACCACTGATTTTTCTAAGTAAAGATTTAGAGCCAAACATAAGCTATGCAATGTCTTTATAGGTTCATAGGTTCATAGGTTGGTACTAGGCTATCGGCCCTTGGGCCTATACAAGCCTAGCCATAACAATTCCTTGGCTATTTCTTCCCACACTATTTACTTCCCTGGACCCCTGTCTATCAGGGCGACTGACGTGATCCTTGGGGTGAATTTCCTTTCTCCCATCCAATCATCAAGGTTACTTTTGAAGAGGGCCAAAGAGGCGCTCTGCTTGACATGTATGGGCAATCTATTTCAGAGTCTGGGGAGTCTCTGGGTCAGGAAACTATCCCTCCAACATGTTTTGTTTATTGTGATGACAAGGTTTAGATCCCTGGAGATTGTGGCTCTGAGGGATTAGGATTTCTTTAAGTGTAACATGTCCAACAGCTCTGGGTTTGACATGGCCTTGTATGTTAAGCAGAGATCGCCTCGGAGTAAACAATATGCGACAGAGTATAGCTGGAGATTGTTAAGGTGGTCAGCATAGGGCATCTGCTTTAGGCCTGTGATCCTTTTAGTGAGGTATTTCTGCGGCCTTTCCAGTTGTTGCAGATGTCTTGAGAGGTACATACTAAATGGGGCATTGTATTCTATAATGGGTCTAATGAGGGATGAGTACAGTGGCACAATGACCTCCTTTTTTCTGGATGAAAAGCACTTAGTGATGAGGTGTGCCACACAGAAGGATTTCCTAACTGTTGTGGCGATGTGGTTATTGAAGGTGAGACCACTGTCCACCTGTGTCCCTAAGTCCCTTATCACACTTTCGGTGTTTAGTGTACTACCACCTATGTGGTAATTCATGGCTACATGTTTTTTTTCCCAAAGGGGATAACTATACATTTCTTGGCAGTGAGCTTGAGCCCATGGCTCTGGCACCAAGGATCTGTTTCTGTAAGGCCCTTTTGTAGAGTATCCACATCCTTTGGGGATTCAGTAATGGCTCCCAGTTTGCAGTCATCTGTGAACTTTGTTAGCCAGAGTCCCTTAGTGTTGGCCTGTACTTCAGAGAAGTAGATGCCAAACAAGAGTGGTCCCAGGACTGAACCCTGAGGTACTCCACTTGTCACTTGTCTGGAGTTGGATTTGGAGTCAGCTACTTTTACAGTGTGGGTTCTGTCAGTAAGCCAGTTGGCAACCCATCGAGTGATGTAGGGATTAATTCCCAGCTTAGTAAGTTTATCTATGATTCTAGAGTGAGGGATGGTGTCTTAGGCATGAAAGCCTGACAGATAGAACAGGAGTGATCGTTGTGACTAGGCTGTAAACAGAAAAGGTAATGGTCATGGCTATCTTTATGTGGAATCTGCCTTCCACACCTGTACTTGCCCTTCTTGGATGACATGAACAATAACAAACAGCAGTAGCAAAAAAGCAAATCCCCAATGAGGCACTAATCTGAAGTTGAAGCTAGCAGCAGCACACAGAATCTAACTGCAGACCATATGTAGGAATCAACCTTCTGAATGGCAGTAGAAAAGTTCTGAGGATGGTACATGTGGATGTCCCTTTTACAGCTGATGTTGTCAGATCATACATGAGACATCCCTTGTACTGTCAGTGCCTAGAAGCTTTTATATACTGGCCAGACATCAGGTTGTAGGACAGAAGACAACCCATATATAAAGAATACTGCATCATTGAATGGAATGACATCCACTGGTTTAAGCAAAAGTAACTCAAAAGTAACGCATATTTAAGTTACTAGTTACTAAAAAAGTAATATATTACTATCACTAGTTACTATTTTGAAAAAAATAACTAGTTATATTACTAGTTAGTAGAAATTACATAGATTACAGTAATATATTACTTATTGTAATATATTACTCCCATCACTGCAAGGTAGTCACATTTGCCAGACATCTTTCAGATCAACAGAGAATAAGAGAAGGCATATACCAGTGCAGCAGACTGCTGAGAAAGGGACAAACTTGTGGATTGTGAAGGATATTTTTTGCTATTTTTAATTGGTTGAGTTTGATGAGGTTGGGGAAGTCAAGCCAGATTAGCCATTTGAGAGCTACATAGGGTTCATAGGTTCATAGGTTCATACTAGGCTATCTGCCCTAGGGCAGTTATAAGCCTAGCCAGAGTGTGTTTGGCTTTCGCCACCCATTTTAAATGAATTTTGCTATGCCCTTTTTTGAGGTTAGTATACTGTGCCTCTGTCTAACAGTGACACAGAAGTGATACCCTGGGTAAACCTACTATCTCCCATCCACTCATCAAGATTCCTCTTGAAGAGAGTCAATGAGGGACTCTGCCTAACCTGGACTGGGATTTTATTCCAGAGTGAAGGGAGCCTCTGGGTTATGAATCTGTACCTCCAGCATGTCCTATTTATTTCAGTGCTGAGGTTCAAGTCTCTTGAGCGCGTAGCTTGATGGGATTTGGATTTTCTGAGGTGCAGCATGTCCATTAATTCCGGGTTGGACATGGCTTTATACGTCAGGCACAGATCGCCTCTGAGCAGGCGGTATGCCACTGAGTAGAGCTGGAGTTTCTTTAACCGGGCAGCATATGGCATCTGTTTGAGCCCTTTGATCCTCTTGGTGAGGTACTTTTGGGGTCTTTCCAGTTGCTGCAGGTGTCTGGTAAGGTACATCCCAAAAGTGGCATTGTACTCAATTATGGGCCTGATGAGGGATGAGTAAAGAGGCACGATGACCTCCCCTGATCTAGATGTGAATCCCTTCACGATTAGGTGGGCTATATAAAATGTTTCTCTAACCACTTTGGCCACGTGGTTGTCAAATGAGAGATTGCTATCAACTTGGGTCCCCAGGTCCCTAATTACTTCTTATGTACTTAATGGATTACCACCTATGTGGTAATTTGTGGGCACTTTGTTTTTGCCAAAGGGGATGACTATACACTTTTTGGCATTTAGCTTGAGGCCATGGCTCTGGCACCAGTTGTCTGTTTCTATGAGGCCCTTTTGTAGGATGCTTGTGTCGGCTGGAGAGTCTATTATGGCGCCCAGTTTGCAGTCATCTGCGTACTTGGTCAGCCACAGTCCTTGCGTGTTAGCCTGTACCTCCGAGAAATATATACCGAACAAGAGAGGTCCCAGGACTGAGCCTTGTGGGACGCCACTTGTAACTGGTTTGGAGTCTGACATGGCTCCAGCAATTGTAACCATGTGGGTTCTGTCCTTAAGCCAGTTTGCAACCCATCTAGTGACATAGGGGTTTATATTTAAGCTGGTGAGCTTATCTATAATGCCCGAGTGGGGTATTGTATCGAAGGCTTTTGCAAGGTCCAGGTAGGCTGTGTGGACCACCTTCCCCTCGTCAATGGCCTTGGTGACTGTTTCAAAGAAATCGACCAGGTTTAAGAGGCAGGATCTGCCCTTAACAAAGCCGAACTGGGTAGGATCCAGTGTCTGTAGGTCCCCAATATCTTTATTTATGAGGTCCATGATGATCCTTTCCATAGTTTTGCAGACCAAGCTAGTCAAGCTTATGGGGCGATAGTTTCCAGGATCCATTAAGGCACCACCTTTGTGGAGAGGGACCACTGTTGCTGTATGCCACTCTTTGGGTACATATCCTGTAGTAAGGCTGAGATTGAACAGTCGTTTTATGTTTGGGTTTAGTTCTTCTTGGAGTTCATGTAGGACGCAGCCTGGGACACCGTCTGGTCCCATTGACGCTGTTTTTTGCTTTGGAGAGGGTGGCTCTTACCTGAACATCTGAGATGTCAGGGGGGCAGCACTCTGCTGGGATAGATATTTACCCTTTTGGTGGGGAAGGGGGGGGACAAGTTTGCACTGAACCTGTCAGCTAGGATGTTGGCAATGTCTGTGGGTTCGGTGTATTTTTTGTCATTTTGGACTAATTCTGAGCATATCTGGGAATTCCCACCCAGGTTCCTAACATAACTAAAGAAAGCCTTGTGATTATCCTTAGTGTCCAGTGCAATTTTTCTCTCGAAGCTGGCCTTAGACAATTTTATGAGTGCCCGTAGTTTTTTGCTAATACTGATCAGAGATGCCTTTCCTTTTTGGGATTTTGCTCTATCATGTAGTAGCTTCCTCCTTTTATTGTATAGTTTGTTTATGGCTGGGGTCCACCAGACAGGATGCCTAACTTTGGAGGATTGGGTCTTGGTTTTATTTGGGATTGCATGATCCATGCATTCCTGAAGGTGTTCATAGAATGTGTTTATAAAGGATTCTGCGGTCTGGGCTGTATTTTCCACGGGCCCGGGGGCTTTGAAGGATTCCACCTCAGTTTTGAGGAGTGTGAAATCTGATTTAGAGAAGTTTTTCACTTTGGTTTTCTGGGCAGGGGCTGGGGTCAGGATGTGAATATCTAGTGAGATTAGTTTATGGTCTGATCTTACCAGTGAAGAATACACTTCTGGTCTGGAGCATAGAGTCTCCATGTTGGTGATGATCAGGTCCAGTATGTTTTCCCCTCTTGTGGGAGTGGCAACAAGTTGTTCCATAGCATTTGAGTTTATAAATTCTAGGAACCTTTGGGCTAGAGTGTTGGAGCTAGAGTAATGCTCCCAGTCTATGTTAGGGTAGTTGAAGTCGCCCAATATAATGGTGTTTGGAGAGACCTTCATATTTTTCAGTGTTCTCAGGAAGGCCCAGTGGGGTTCCTGGGTTTGGGAGGGTGGTCTGTAGCAGGCTATAAACTGGAAGGCAGTTTTACCCACTGTTAGTTGCACATGGATAGTCTCTGATGCTTCGTGCTGTGCCACCAACCTGGAGGTGTGGGCATCTTTGACGAATATTGATACTCCCCCTCCTTTTGTGGTTCGGTCCAAGTTTTGGGGCTGAAAAACATGTTATGAGGTATAACCTGGTAGTGCTGGGGTGCTCTCGGGAGCCTTGAACCAGGTTTCTGTTACTGCACAGATATCGATGTTCTCCATGCTAAGGAGAGTTTCGAGTGCGTGCATCTTGAGGTTTAGACTTCTGGTGTTGAGTAGCATTACTCTTAGTTTCTTATCCCTTGTGATACCTATGGAGGTGGGTTTGTCTTTTGAGCCTTGCCTAAAAAAGGCACTATGGGGGTGGCAAGAGCCTTTGCCAATATCCGAAAGCCCAGGGGTGACAGGTGCAAGCCGTCCCTAGCGAAGCATCATGGCTTGTCGAGCATGTCATCCCAGGCAGACAGGCATTGGATCCCCTTTGAATGACACCAATACTTAAGCCAATTGTTGAAATTGATCATCTTGTCTTCATATTGTGGTAAGATGCTACTCAAGGTCAGGGTCATACCGGCCTGGGCTACATGCTCAGAGAGCTCATGTAGTCCAGGGAGGTACGTCTCAGGCCATTCACACCAGCATAGACAATGACTGAGTCATATTTGTACTTGCCTTGCAGTGACCTGAGTGCTTGTGTTATGTGGCGGATCCTAGCGCCTGACAGGCAGCTCACCATGACCTTCTCCTTGTTCAACCTGGTGAGCAGGACGTCAGTGTGCCTGATGATAGAGTCACCTATTACAAGTGTATCAGGTGTGTTGTTTAGCCTTAAGGGCTGTGAGTGTCCGGCACACTGGCTTTGTGAACTATGTGTTGCACGTGTTTTGTTTTGGGGTAGCGGCTGCTTGGGTGTCTGCTTTGGAGGTCTCTGCTGCTTAGGCAGATTTTTATTTAGAGCCTCCGAATATGTTTTTGTGTGTTTATGTGTTTGGTTTGCTGTCGTGGTAGGTCTATGTGAGACTGGAATTGTAGTGAGTGTGGTTTCCTTCTCCTCCTGACTGGTTACGCCAGTACTGAGTTGAGAGAGCTTAGCCTCCAGTTTGGCTATATGGTTGCATCTCTCACATGTGTTGGAATTTGTTGGGAGGAGGAGAGGGTTGTCTGTGTACATGAGGCAGTTGTGACATTGCCTCAAGATTCCCAGATTCACCAGCTGGACCAGAGAGGAGATTGACAACTGACCTTTGGACATGCTAGAATAGTATTGGGAATTCCTTTATAATTGAAAAAAGGGCCAATGGGGAACAAAGTACTCAAGAGGAGTTTGTGAGGGTGTAGTGCTTTTAATTTTTTAGTGCTGACTTATATAATTGCTTTAGTGAGCAAGTGCCAGGCTTTAGAGTGGGAATAGGGTGTTTATTATGAGAACTAGATCAGTTCTAAGGGAAAAAGTGAAGAGCAGACTTTGTGGAGCCGAGAATGGTTTAAACCCAATTAAGCGGCGCTGCCCGATGCTGCGCTATGCGCAAAATTGTGCAAAGCCACGTTTATACAGGAGGACTTGAAAGAGCTAGAAATTGGCCCAAAACGGCCAATAGACTGCCAGATTCTTGTGCTGGGAACACTCCTCCAGGGATAGATAGGCTGCTGCAAGCTCCCCACTGCCACTAGTGAACAAAGAAGCCTCCTTTTATCCAAGAAAGGAAATGGGCAACACAGGAACTTTCCAAAAGTCCAGAATACAGCAAAGCCTGTATTTGGACTACTCTAGGTCAGGAAAGACGGGAAACAAGGATATATATATTTTTTTTTTTTTGCAACAAACAGCAGCAAGCAGGAAAATGCAATAAATATGTAACACCACACATAGTGGTGTGTTCTGTTAGGAAGGCTGGTGGCAAACCTTGCAATCTTGTATAAGTGCTCAAATTGTGTGACTTGTGTTGATTGTAGATTAGCAAAGATTGTTGAAGTATATGTCATGGTAGCAATAAGGTAAGCAGTAGCAGTAGCCTTTTGTGCTTAATCAGACAAAAATGTTTTGGATCAACAGACCATACGTATTTTTTGGTTGGTCTTATGGGCTGCTCTGTGAATGCATACATCAAATTTTAGATGTTTTTCAACAGTGATTCAAAGTAGTTTAGTGTGGTAAACTAGTTCAGTTAATTTGCATTCAGATGATTGAAGAATAAGTTGGTTGAGAAGTGCTGATACTGGCTTAGGTGTGAAGAGCATATGTTTTATTTTTTTGGAGTTTAAGACTAGGTTAGAGTCTAGAAGCTAGGTTTCACTGACGTGAAGGAATGTTTAGTGACTTTCTGAAGGTCAGTGATAGAGGAAACTGAACAGATTATGGTGGAGTCATCTGCATACTGGTCAGGGTGGAGTTGGTAAGTGCAGTGGTCAAACTGTTGATGAATATATTGAAGATAAGTCAGACGATGATAGATCCTTGGGGGACACTGATCTGGGATGATGTGGAATGTGGAGGAGGCTTGTAGCCATTTTGCATTCTAAGTTCTATGGTGGGGATAATATTTGAACCACATGATGACTTTGACCTGTCTTGGAGAGTCTGTGAAGATGAAGAGGATGTGAGACAGTACCAAAGGCTTTAGCGAGAGCAAAGAATACTAATGATACTAGGAGATTTTTTTTTGGTAAGGGTATTTACACTGTTGTGAAATGAGAGGACAGCTGTGTCAGCGGTGTGGGATGGTTAGAAGCCGTGTTGGTATGGTAACAGAAAATTGTGGTTAAGGAGGAAAGCTAGCAGTTGTGACTGGATACATTTTCTAAGATTTTTGAGAGGGATGATATAATAGCTATGGGTCTGAAGTAAGAAGTATCAGAGGATGGCTTTTGTGTAGTGGGAGGATGAAAGATTTTTTCACAGTGAAGGGGAAATATGCTTCCTCAACTGATCTGTTAATTAAGATAGAAACAGATAAGCTAAGCTTTCAGCTGCTAGTTTTAGGTATTCTGTGGGGAGGCTGTCTGTGGCTTTGGTGGTGATTTAGTTTTTTGCAGTACATTTGATGGTTTTGGTGGGACTGGCTTGAAGTCAAGTATTTTCAGCATGGAATGTGGGAGCTGGAGCTTGGTCTGAACTGCGGTTAGAGTTTGGGAGAGAGGTAGCAGTACTGATATAGCGTGTGTTGAAGGAACAAGTTACAATGAAGTCAGATTAATTTGAAAGAGGGTTAGGTTATGAAGGTTTACCTAGGTTTAAAAGTTTAGAAATCATAGAGCATAACAAGGAATTTGGTGTAGTATTTCTGTTAGGACACCTAATACGTTTTCTTTCATAAATGTATTTGGTATTTTGCTTTATTGTCAAGGTGAAGGTAATTCTGGTAATTGTTCATGATCTTAGCCTTTTGTCAGGTGCTTCATATTTTATCTCATCGGAGAATGAGTTGTTTGGTAGGTAGAGTAAGCCAGAGGCCTGAAGTAGGTATGACTCTTTGAGAACATAGAATTAAAAAAAAGTATCATTAAAATGATGTACAGCTTTATCTAGTGATAGGAGCTTTAGTGCACTCTAGTTGTAAGGCTGCGGGGATGCAAGGAACAAATCCTTGTTGAAGTTAGAAATATTCCTGACAGGCTTGTAGATTGCAGACCTGCTGTGTTTGGGTATGGAGTGAATAGCAAATATAGGATGATAGTTACTTACAGAGTCTGGTAGAGTACCTGCATGACTAATGTTGTTTTGGTTATTAATTAAGATCCAGTCTACTATGGATGATGAGCCTTTCCATTTGTTGTGTTTAGTAGTTGCATTGATTAATTGAGTGAAGTTGAAATGGTTTATAAAGGAAGGTGAATTTGGTAGTGCTATGGAAGACTGAAGTTTACCATTTAGGATGATAGTTTCAAGTGGTATATTGAAGGGGCCTACTTTAAAACATCAACTTACCACATCATTGAATCCCACTTCATCGAGATGACATCACCGAACCTTTGCAACATCAGACTCCCGTAACAGTGAAAACTCACCCAGGGAAAAGAACCACTTGGCCTCCATGATGAACCTTGCCCTTTCCCCACTACAGTGCGATCTCAGAGTTGGTATATTTAGTTTGGCAGGGGCGTGGGGGCTGAGACCCCCACATTGGGGGTGTGGGGGGACAAGCCCTCCCACTTTGGATGGTTTTCTTGCTTCCTTTTTTGTTGTTTTGTCCTGGTGGCCAAATGGTTCTTTTCCCAGGGTTAGTTTTCACTGTTCCGGGAGTTCAATGTTGTGAAGATTCGGCGATGCTATCTCGATGATTTTGTCTTTGATGATGTGGTAAGTTGATGTTTTGAAACAGACCCATATTGGAGGATAGCCAGGAGAGAATCTTGTCCAATTTGCTATAGTTTGAGGCATTAGAAAGTGGGATACAGAGGACTGTTATGCAAATAGACTTAGCAATATTAATCTTTAGAAAGGAGATCAGGATTTTTGTTTTTGAGAAAGATGGAAGTTATTTATGGTATAGAGCAAGATGGAGGTTATTTTGGTAGAGTTGTGCAATGCCAACCTCTTTCTTGTTTGTACAATCAAGGCATAGTAAGCTGTAATCAGGTGGCAAAGTCTCTTCATAAGCTGTATTTGGTTTTAATCTAGCCACAGTTTAACTAGAAAGTCAAGACTGTTGGATTCAAAACGTATTTAAGCAGAGGATTTTATTACATATGCTATGGGTATTTAGATGAAGAAATTTAGTGTTTTTATACTGATTGAGTGCTTGTGTGAAGTGTTGATTATCATAGAGATGGGGGATCCTGGGTTTGCGTGGATGTCCCCATTACATAAAAGTAAATTGAAAGTTGAAGAGAATATGACTTTGAGTGATTTTTGTAGTTTAGTAATTTAATAGCTGGGTAGGGTGAGAAGTTGTGAATATGGGGAAGATATTAAGGTGTTTGGAGGTGAAGGAAACTAGTATGATAAAGTTGTGGACTGATATTAGCATAAGATTCAGTGAAAAAGGGGGTATAATTAATTATAGATTTATTGTGCAAGGATAAAGTATAGTGGGTGATGTGGTCATTCGTGAGCAGAGTAGAGATGAGAAGATGGAGTATTGTAAGGGATGGAACTATCATTTTATTTGGATTACAGGCTGAGATAAAACTAATGGAAGTGTGGTGACAAGTATGTTTGTGATGTGGAAAGTGTGTGGTTAAAACCATACATGAAAGGGGAGGGGCTAATGGAGTAGGTAGAGGAGGGGGTGGAGTAATTACTAAATGGAGTTGGGAGGAAGTGATGTTGAAGGAGGAAGTAAAGGATACTGTTGGAATTTTATTTGGTTGTGAGTGACTGGTTTTCAAAAGAGGGAGTGGCAGTTTAAGTATAGATGTAGTATAAGTGGGTGTGTGAAATTTGGGAGGTAGGTTAGGGGAGAGAAGCAGGTTGTATCAGAAGAAGACTGATGGCTTCTCACCAAAACAATCTGCTTTTATCCAAATTTGAAGCAAATAGCTTTAGAGGTATGAAAAGCAGTATAACAGCTAATGTTATTTTACTGCACTTACTTTATTCAGGAGCATGTGTTTGGTGTCATAAAAAGAGTACTTTGCTGAAATAATCCATTAAAGACTAAGCTGATGCTTTTGCATGCCACTATTGCCCTTCTCAGGTCCCGTTTCTTTCTCTCTTTATTTTCTACTGAAGAATTAGGTTGGAAATTGCTCACAGTGTGTGACATCTGGGAATAATCTGCTCCAATGCACTAACACTTAAATACTAGGTGGGAGATGTTGCAAATAACTTTACCACATCCAAGAAATATCTCCTGGATTATGTATCTTTTATCATCTTTGGACTTAGAAACGGTAGTACATGCACGAGTAACTTCTTTTCTTGATTATCCCAATACACTTTACCTCATGTTCTCAGTTAGTGATCTTGTCAGCTTACAGAGACTGCAGAACTCCATGGCTAGGATTTTAAATGGTACTTTATTGCCAAATCATATTATGCACATGCTGAAGAATTTGCATTGACTGATAAGCTGCAATGTCAGATTTTAAGATCTTGATTTTATCCATCCAAGCCCTGCAGAGATGGATTCCTGTCTCCCGGAAAGTACTTTTGTTGCATTATATACGAGCTAGAACACTCAGATATTCAAGCGAAGGGCTGCTAGTTGCTCCCAGAACTGACTTAGAAAATTCAAATAAATATTCTTTTGCTTACACTGTGACATTCCTGTGGAATCAACTACCTTCCTTCATAAGGGCATTCTGTAAACCCTCCAAAGGCCACCTGTTTAGAAGGCTGTCTTAAACTTGCTGTAAGACTATGTTCCATTATTTTATCATTTATTCAGTTTTAGCTGTTAAGTATGATAATCTGTTTTAACTGTATATCATATTATTTTAGCATTACAATTTTAACTGCCATTTGTTTTTTCTGTTGCTGTTTTATGTAAAGTGCTTAACTAAAGCACCTTAAAAATCACAATTTGTAGGACTTTGCATCTGTATTTCTTGCCCAAGTGTTCCTGATGCCTGTAATGAAAATGCTATCCTGAAGAAGTAATAGATGCCCCTGCACCATAATTATTGGAAAGGATGGTGGGAACCCTAGACAATGATCATAGTAAAATGTTTAGAATCCCTCAACCAATACATCAGGCCATGGCTTTGACAGTTTGTTCTATATATGATAAGGTTATTATTCTTATTATTCACACCACTATTTCTTCATGAATGCTGTCCTATGAGGTTGCATTTCATTGTTAGAAGAATATCTTTTGTAAGCTGCATAAACAAAGTATGACATATTGTGGCATAAGTTTGTCTCACATCACAGCTTAGACAGCACTTCAAGAGGGGGAACAGGCTGTTACTGTTGTGCACCTTTGGGTGGTGGCACCAGAGTGCTCCTGGCACCCAGGTTGCCATGATGTACACTCTGATTTCCATGCAAATCCCAAGTCATGGCACAATTGTTTTGGTCTATAAGCTTCTGATATATACAGTGAATTGAGATATTGCATAGTTTGCTGCATGGGTGTCAGGCTAAAATGCAACCATCACTGACTGACACACTAATGTGCAATCACTAATGTGTGATTCTTTTCTATTGGATTTAATGATCAAGACTGTGGTATTGCAAGAATGTTTCCTTTTCCCATGATGCATAGATCTTCCCATTAGCATAAATAAGTTTCAGTGGTTTGAGAGTCATAGCTGCACACATCAGTTGACGTAGAAGTGTTTGCAAAAAACACTTTTTTTCCCCGATGCTTGCGTTTTTTTTCTTTACTGATGACTTATCTTTGTCATTGCATTGTGTTTGTCAATCACAAACGAGTTGCAGTTCTGTCATGGGGCCATGCTACAGATGATGTGTGGCATACTGGGATGATGCTGTCAGTCATGTGATCCTTTCTGTTAATCACATGACTATCAATCATACCTCTGAACCAGTTAGCAGAAAAAATCTGGACAAAACTAAAACTAATGGTGGGATAGGGCCCAAAAATAGGGACAGATTTTAAACATTGCTGTCATAAACATAGACAGTTCCCAGAATGACAGGTCATACTTTTAGCATGAATTTTCTGAAGGATATGAATTCTAAAGCTCAAAGTTCTATCATTATTTAGTGACTTCAGTCCTAAGTTATTTGCCAGAAAAAACACAGATGTTATGACAAAAAGACCAAAATGATGAGGCAAAAAGCTGGACATTCTGTGAAAATCTAACAGTTGTGAGGTGTACTGTAAATACTGCCAACTGGCTAGTCCCATACTGCTTCTGTTATGCAGCACAGAGGCCATCTATGAATCTGACCACCTGTTAAAAAGGATGCAGATCAATTCATGTTAAATGCTCAGCTGGCTAGTCATGTTTTAACTGAAGGCCTTCAGCCATTCTTTACTCTTTGTGATCTGTGTTAGCCTTTAGTGCTCTCATGAAGAAGCTACGTTAAAAGAACTGACTAGGCTTAGTCTCCCAAAATGTAATGCATATTTCTTTAGAATGAAAGACTGAAAGATAATGACTTGTATTAAATAAAGAAATCTCAGGAACATAAACATCTTTACTGCATGCCTCAAGTCAACTGAAAGAATGAGGAGGTAAGACATAACAATTTGTCCGCATAGTTTCCAGTTTTTCTGCATTAGCTTTAAAATGTACAGTACTGGTGTCATCTAACTGGTCATTCAGAAGACTCCATGCATAAGTTTTACTTATTAGACTACTTTATGAGGTTGTATGTCTGAATGCATGAAGCTCTGTTCAGGAGGAAAATGAAACAGAAACACACTGATACCAGTACCATTAACCTTATAAGACATATGTGTATACTACTGTTTTCTAACGTCCAAATTACTAGAAAAAACACCAATGCACCTAATTATGAGACATTTTTGATATACACAGTCATTTTATAACTTTTCATTTTAGCCCAGATATCTGATGTATTTATATGGATTCTAATGTATGCAGCAAATGGTTTCAATGAAGTGTGAAACTCCTGGGACCGGATGCACATCAACATCTTGTTAGCTGAAGTTAGGAAGCACCCAACAGGTATCGTCTGGCATGTGGTCAAACTACAATTCAAACTTATATATGAATAAGGCAGAGTCATAGAGCTGCAGCTGCTAAATAAAACTAAGCAAGACATCATAGGCAGTAACATCTCCAAACAGCCAAGAAGATGAGAGAAAGTCAAATACATTTGTGTCATCCAAACTCAGGAGGCCTGCTAGTATTTCATTACACTGCAGCTTGCTCATTATATTGAGCATCCGTCTGACCGTGTGATTACCTAGCTTTTAGATAATGCCATATTGTATTATGGCACATTCCAACCAACAACTGATCCCAGTGTTGCAAGGCATATCCTCGGTTTAGTCTTAACTCTATTATTTACTAACCCCCCACACTTTTGGATAAAAAATAGATGGATAGATAGATAAATAGAGCATAAATTATCTAACCACTGATTTGTCTTAGTTGTTTCAGATGCCCAGCTTATTGCACTTTTAACTCGATAAGTATGGGAGATGTACCCCTAAAGGATGTGGATCTTCTTGAGAGCAATACTTTGTAAAAGGTTGAGGTCCCACCCTTTTGATCTAAAATTATATTTTTTCAGATTGATCTAACCAGAGAAGAAAGAAAGCCAAAAAAGTATAAGCCTGGCCACTTTAATATATATCTCAAAATCCTGACTATAAAGGTTACTCATCTAGGAGATTCCATTAGAATCTTGGCTTCCTACCCAGCCGTAAAAAAGAAGTAACCATTCTTTTAGTCTTTAAGGAGAGATTCTTTACTGGAATTTAGAGGGAGATCCTGGAAAATATACAATATTAGGGGAAGAATAAATAACTAAATTGACATGATACTGTGATGAAAATCTAGATTTATTCCTCCTCAAAAGTGCAAGTAATTTCTTACGTTTACCAGTAATAACATTATAGATTAAACTTACTAAGCCCTCTAATGTATTACAGAGTTTTACACTCCTATAAGTCATCTGGTTTGGGGCATCACTGAAAGGCAATCAATGTATAACTTGTTCTGAGTGTAAAAAGTCTTTGTCTGATTAACTTTATAACCAGAAACTTCATCAAAGCAAGCATGGGCACTGAAGACTGCAACTAGCTCTGCCTTAGGGTTAGGTAGATATAACAATACATAGTCTATGTATAATGGCAGATTGATATTAGTATTTAGGAAAGTATACCCTGGATATAACAAGAATCTTAATCTAATTGCTAAAGGCTCCAAATGGAGTGTGAACAACAGAGTGGAGAGAGGGCTACTTTGTCTCATGCTTCTTTGAAAAAGTAGGTAAGTGGAAGGACTTCCAAGATGGCTGCACACTGATTAACAACTTATCGTTCTCCCAGTGTGAAAAAACAAACTGAGAAACAGCAGGCAGTGATAAATTCAGTTACTGGCTAGTACGTACACTGCCTGGATGCCACCAAAGGAAAATTTTAGGGAACCTGAAAAAAAATAAGCCAGAAAAGGTGAAGAGAAAACACTGTCTGGGAAGAATCCTGCAGCTGTTCAGCAAAAAGCAGTTCAAACTCCACCTTTGGTACAACAGATGGCATTCAGTAATTAAGAGGAAAAAAAATAAGTCAAATGTGCTCAGAGTTGATTAAAATAAATGAAACATTGAAGGACTATATCAACTAAAATAACAAAAAGCTGGAAAATTGAAGAAGCTTTAAATAGCTATTCAGATGAACTGATAAAAGTGCAAAAAAAATCAGAGGTCAAAATGAAGAAAAAGGATAGCAGAGTATGAAACTGCTCAAGAAGAGATGTTCAAATAATGGTATTGCTGGAGGACAGAGCATGAAGAGTATTAGTAAGGATGAAATTATACAAGCAGTTGATCCTGACAAAATGGTGGCAGAAGGGCAAAGTATTAAACATTAGAGACAGTAGAGTGTTTGAGGAAAATGATTATTCACTACAGGCAGAAGAAAAGCAAATTTATCCCAACAATCAGGGAATATTGAGAGGATAATGTGAGATTCAAGTTACTATATCCCATTGTCTTCATAATATTTTTACCTGGAGGATCAAAGATATTTTTTATGCAGAACAGGCTAAGGGGAAATACAAAAGTTTTTCCTAAAAGGGGTGAGGCATCAAACAGAAAGGGACTCTGCTTCTCATTTTTCCTGATGGTAAAGCTCATGTAGAGAGTTTGCCAGTGAAGCCTTTTCAAATTTTCCAAAAGGAAAATGCTTGAGAGACATAATGATGCACAAGGGTTGACTAGAATATGGAGTACCTTGGACTTGAACCAGAATCTGGGGTTGAGAGACGGAGATGAACAGGAAGAAGACCAGCGACACTGAAATTAGTAAATATATGTGAGAGTATCTGTAAAAAGAGAATTGGGGATAGAGAAACCAATTTGGACTTGAAATGCTTATATGTACAACAATTCAAATTAATTTGGTGAAGTATATTCGCATATCCACATTCGTTTTAATATCTTTCTTTTCTACGCTTTCAGGCCCTCCACAGTAATGTGTTTTATACTACTTAATACAGTTCTCATTATTTTCAATATGAGTAGCTAAACTTTACGGTTATAGGTTCATAGGAGGTTACTAAGCTAGTGGCCCTAGAGCCCTGACAAGCCTCGCCATATTCATCCTGAGTTGCCCAATTGTCGATGGTTAGGTGAATGAAGTTCGCAGAAGTAAGGGTCTATGGTAGTTAATACTAACTTCCTCTGTCCAGGATGGATATGAGCACCACCCCAGGAGTGAATTTGAGGTCACCCATCTATTGATCTAGGTTGTGTTTGAAGAGGTTCAGGTAGGGGCTCTGTTTCACATGAACTGGAACCTTGTTCCAGAGATGTGGCAGTCTCTGGGAGATATATCTCTCTCTCTCCAGCATGACTTGTTCATGTCAGAGGCTAGGTTAAGATCCCTGGAGTGAGTGACCCTCCTGCAGTTTGATTTATGAATGTTTATTATTTCCATCTGGGCCAGGTCAGAGCCCTGTAAGTCAGACTCAGGTCACCACTTAGCAACCTGTAGGAAACAGAGCTTTCAGTCTTTCCACTTAAGACTTGTTTTGTGTACCCTGTAATTTCTTGATGAGAAACATTTGTGGTCTCTCCAATTGTTGCAGGTGTCTGTTGAGGTACATGCAGAAGGGAGCATTATACTCAATTATTGGTCTGATGAGGGCCGAGTATTGTGGAATTATAAAATCCTTAGAGCAATATGCAATGCCTTTACTTATAGGATGTACCACATAGAAGGACTTTATTACTACTGTGGATACATAGTGGTCAAAGTTTAGATTACTATCAAACTGAGTACCCAGATCACATACCACTGGGTCTACACTTAGGGGGCTGCTGTCTATAATGTAATTAGAAGGGCTGCCAGCTTTTCCAAAGGGAATAATAGTGCATTTCTTTTTGCATTTAGCTTTAATCTGTGGCTTTGGCACCAATCATTTGTCTGCATTAATCCTATCTGCAGTATATTAACATAATTGGCGGACTCAGTGATGGCTCCTAATTTGTAATCATCAGTGAACTTGGTCAGCTACAGGCTTTCCAAGTTTGCCTGGTCTTCTGATAAGTTCTAAAGGGGCCTAACACAAAACCCTGTGGTATGATATATTCTCCTGGAAAATTTTCAATAGTATCCACCTAGCTGTTCAACGTGGAAATTACTGGTTCTCAGCTGTTAACAATAAAACCCATATTTTTTTCCAGATTAATCAGCTTGATTATATTGATAAATTGGGCAGTTTCTAATTTTATACCCCTCCTCCCAAAAAAGTAGGTAATTAATTTGGCATTCTCAGATTTTTGTTCAATGTTTGTGCAGCTTCCATTGCAGAAATGTGTTTATGAACAGTAACCTTGACTGAATTACTTCTATGATCCTCATATGTTTGGCTATACTTTTTAAATTATATGTTCTTTTTTGAGAGCTAAAATAATGAGCACAACACCTAATCAGTGTTACTCTATTTATTATAGGAAAGGAAAGATCACAGAGCTCATCCTACATGCAATTTTCTATTCCAGCACCTTTTCCAGATCCTTGAAAACTAAAAGGAAGTAAATGGAGAGATTCTGTGTATCTGTAAATGTATTAAAATTAGAGCTGTAATTGAACCTTACATTACCCATTTGCCTTGTAGCATGGAATAATTGTTTAAATATACCAGAGAACATGTGACATGCTGAGGTGTAATCTCCACAGTATCTATTTTACTAAGAGTAATGCTGAGAAAATTGTTGAATCTGACCACTACTCTCTGATTGCTTATTAAAATAAGTAATTGTATCCAGTGTTTTTATTTATTTTACAAATCTTATTTCAACTGTTATTAATTTTGATAGTGACTTTACATGTGTGAGCAGCTTCTAAGATGCACAACCTGCCCTTTAGTTACTCTGTGCAATACTTTAAGCTGTTGAAATTTAGGAAATCTATAGCCTTAGCCCCTCCTTGGCCTCCTTGTTCAATCAGATTTAAACAAGTGAATACAGCTGTCTGACTGGCCTTTGCAGCATGAAACATTGCCATTTCAGATACTTTTCTTTATTATACATGCACTTCACAATCATTCTTTTTGGAGTTATTCTATTATTTAACTCACTTTCTTAAAATGAAACTGTCACCAAAGTGCTAAATTGTTGTTAAGCAATGTTTGCAATGTATGCATTTCATTACATCTACAATTTATCTGTTGTCACGCTGTTAAATTAGCTTTACTGTTGAGTTAAATTTCATTCCTAATAAATGAAACAGTCTCAGTTCCTTTGTACTTTGCTTTTCTTACAATCCTCAGAAAAGGGTTGGTTTTGGAGAAGGTCTCTAATAGGGGACTCAGATTAGATAGTTGAGTTTTCAACCTTTGTCTTAGCATCGTGCAGTGAAAAGTGAAAATACAGAATTGGAATACAAAGGGATGTTATATACAATGATAATTGATACTTTAAAATTTAAGCTACATAGATCAAACAATTATATTTTTGTTCAATGACTTAAAAATATGCATGTTCAATTGATTAAAATATTTGAACAGTAATATGACTTCGTGAAGGACATTCGGAACCAAGTGCTTGTTAGCATAAGAATGCTACTATGACAATAGATCAGACAAGAAAGTATGATATTTTTGTACAAGAATAAGATAATTTGTTTAATCAGAGGGTTGTAAAGAATAAATGTTTCGCTAAAAGAGTAAGATATTATCATCACAGTTAGGATTAGAAAATGCTATTGTTTATTCAGTACAGAAGGCTTGAAAAATAGTTATGAGTAAGTATGATAATGAAGTTTTGACTTTACAAGTAACTCTCTCTCTCTCTCTTTCAGCTTTTCCCGGTTAAGGGTCACCACAGCTGATCACCTTGTCTGCTCATGATTGGCAGTGGAGTTTTATGGTGTCGAGTTGCCAGCCCAGCGCCCAACCTTCCACGGAAGACACACATGCACGCACTCACACTTAGGGCCAATTTTAGCATGTCCAATCCACTTGCAGCATGTTTTTGGGGATGTGGGAGGAAACTGGAGCACCCGGAGGAAACCCACATGACCACAGGGAGGACATGCAGACTCTGCACAGAAGACACCCCAGCCGAAGATCGAACCGGAGAGCCTCATGCTGTGAGGTGACAACGCTAACCAAGTAACTGAAGTATGAATAATAAGGCTTCTTACGGGATTTCTTGAATACAATATGGCAAACACATGAAAGAATCAACCATTTTTTCTTACTGTCCATGCCTTGCTTCACAAACCTTCCATTTCGTGAATTCATCCCGATAATTAGAAAAGTTGCCGTTTTCTGTCTATTCCATATTGCATATAAGATGTTTATAACCTTTCACCACATTTCTTGAAAATGTTTGCATAGTCTGATACACTTAAAGAGAACTAGGAGTTTTGACATGTCCTTTAGTCAAAAAATTGGTTGTTGTGGAAATTGTATTGCTGCTGTTATGGAATGAGTGTTGTTATTATTGCAATTATGCATTTTATCTGAGATATTTCTTTGTATAGGTTTTGACATATTTACTTAGCTACTGACTTTAGTTATTCTTTTTATATTGCACCTTTATTTTATCACCGTGAAATGCTACAAATGCAGAACAGGGATAGGTGCTTTTTTCCTGGGTGTTTGCTCTTTTCCCATGGTTGCACAACTGTAGAGTTATATGTAGAGGTAAGGAGATATGGATGCTGCCAAGTGTCATGGAGTTGCGCGCGTGTGTATGTTTATGTCTGTGTCTATGTCATTGCTCTGCAGGTGATACGTAGGGGAAACTGACTTTGTAGGCATGTATGAGGGTGGGGATGTGGGCATGTAGGTGTTCATGTGTCAGTGAATCTTTCCTTGAGTGTGAGTGAGTGTGTAGAGGCTTATTTTGACTGAATATATGTGTGTGTGTGTGTGTGTGTGTGTGTGTGTGTGTGTGTGTGTGTGTGTGTGTGTGTGTGTGTGTGTTTATGTTAGGAGGTGTCCTTGTGATGAGAGAGCTGTGAAGGAGAATATTAGTGTGGTTAGGTCTGAGACCTGGCAATTAGCTTTACCTTGCCATTTCCCTAACTAGATAACCTGCATTAGCCAATTAGGGAGAATCTCTATGAATCCTAGATTTGGTTCATTTTTGCCATTTTCCATACTTCTGGCTTTATTTGATTTGACATTTATGGTTTCTTTTAAATTATACAAATCCACTGGTCATTAGTTGTGACAAGTCATGTAGCATACTTTATACCGTAGAGATATTTTCCATTAGTACTGGAACTATCCTGGACTGATGTCTAAGTGAAATTATCACATTCCTGCAAACCGGGGTTTATACAGGGGCTATAATTTTAATAAGTGACTGTATTTTGATAACACATTACAAAATGCACATAGGTTATAGTCTGCAGAGCCATTGGTATAATTCATATTAGTGGAGTTCACTTTAGAACTACAAGTGAATGTAGCTTTGTGAGGGATGTATTTACTCAGGTAACCACACAAATGACAGAGAAAAAGCTGTCCACCTTTAGTCTAGTGCATACTCAAACCTCTGAGTCTGTGATTATCTCAGCACTACTCACACCTAGCCATGCTTTACTTTGTATGTGAAAAATACATTTACAGTACAGATATTTTTGGAAAAATACAGTCCACTTGATTTCAAGATCTGTGCTTTTGCAGAAATCTGCCTAATAATTTAAACGATTTAAATGCAGGCTATGATCTAAAAGCAGTTATCAACTTGCGTTTTAAAAATCCAGCAAGGGGAATGGAAGACTGAAAGGCTAGCAGGCAGATCCTCCATCTAAGTGGAGGTCCATGGATGTCTCTTACTTTTTTCTGATACACTCTAGGTGAAGAACAAAGGGGTCAGCTGCATATGCCCTATTTGTCTTGCCCAATGATGTCCTTGTGGACTGCTTACATTTGGGTACATGTCTGCACACGGGAGTTGGCTTAATGGTTAAGGTGTTTACCTTACGGACATAAGGCACAGCATTTGATTCCCATCTTTTGAGACTGGCTGGTTACTGGCTAGATGTATAAATAGTCTGCAGACTGATTATCTTGTATTTACCTATGAAGCCATGAACCTATGAGAAATGTTGGATAATATGGTTGGGGCTAAGTCTGAATCTGTGTTGCCGAGAACGTAGGCACATAAAACTTTATTCAAGACTGCCATATTCATGTAAGTATGGAAATGACATGAGATTAAGGTGTGTCACTATGACTCCTATATTATATTCCAAGACTGAGATTCCTTGTATAACAAAGCAGAAAACCCAGTAAGTGTAGTGTTCCTAATTCACAATTTATGTTTTTATGGTCATGAAAGTAGCAGTTACCAGGAAGAGACACCCTGTGAACCAGTGCTTTCAGGCCCATTTTTAAAGGATATTATGGAGTGCAACAGTACTAGTGCAAGAACTCTTCTCAGGCTGGTAATGGGTGCAATGCTATTTGATTAATTTATAACAGTTCAAACACTACAACAGTGTAAAGTACTCAAACTTTTTTTTTATAAACAGCCTTTGAATGCCAAGGCACTCTCACTACCAATATTTCTGATTTCTCAAGCATGTTTTGATCATAAGGTTTGTTAAGGCTCACGGCAACATTTCCCCAAATGGGAGTTTGAGAAATGTGATCTAAAGCAGACATTTTCTTCCCCTCAAATGTTATTTTTTTCCTGAAAACATGTCATGGGGAATCAGTGTCAGGGAGCCATGGTTCTACTCTTCTTTCTTCCCTCATGACTGACTGTCAGAGCTGTGAGCTGGTGTTTTATACCACAGCCACAATCCCACTGATTCCAGTTTAGTACTGCCATTTCTTTTCGATGTTCAAACAAGGAAAGATCCCTTACTGAAGAAATGAAGGGAGTGCGAGCAGTGATTGATGGTGATTTGTCTGATGGACAAAACCTCAAGTGCGATATCTCTGAAAACCACTTTTTACTGATCAGTGAGCCATTCTGTTTTCTCCACTGCTGTGCACCTGTGCTGTTGGTATATATAAGTTGTGGCAGTGCGAGTCACCTCCTATGGGTAGTTCAGGGAAGGCTGGCACCCCTGAAAAAAACTGCTGTGTTGTTCACTGAAAGTAGCTTTTAGTGTAGGTTTTTCATGGTTTTTACTGCTGCACAAATATTGCTTTATGGATCACCTTAAATTCAAAATAAATCAATAGACATGTAGGATTTGGGACCATCACAGTCCTTCTGGTTGGCAAAAATTTGCTCGTTCCTAGTACTAGCTGACAATTGATTAGCATCTTATTTTTAACGGTTTAATCATGAAGTGGTTCTGCCCATCCTTCGGCTGCCCTGCCATGTCAGAATGAATGATGCCACTTCCCACGTCTACATCTACTATCGCTGAACTAGAAAGGACTGCATATTTACCCTGATTAATGGGTACATTTCTGGTAAGTTGTTTAGTAAATGTCATTTTATTACTAGCAGCAGCTCTCTTTCCATGTAGGAAAGGCTCTTGAACCTTGGCAGAATGGTTATGCTAGCACATTTCCCTTCATGTTTCAGGGGCCAGACCGAAAGCGCTACATGTCCCATCACTGATGACTCATCTATTAACTGTGTCTTTTCTTGCATTTTACTTTGTCCTCTAAGCATATGCCAATAGAAAAGTATGGCTGCTAAATGGTACTTCAGTTCAGTGGCCGGACTTTTTTTTTATTGCTATATGCTTAATTTGCAACAGGCACATTGATTGGGCTGTCCAGTCAGCGTACATGCTTTTGAATGGCAATGAGCCATTATTGTATAATTTCAGTTTTTTCTCCTTTCCGTATTAGTAGTATAGTTAAATGGGTATAATTAAACCTGTCCAAAATTAGTAATTTGATTTGAAGGTAAAGGAATGGGATTTTGCTGAAAAGAACCTTAAGATTAAAGCTAACAATCAAACATGCTGATTGCAACCTGTTTAACTGTCAGTTTGTACTCACGGCATAGAAAAATATGATAGCTAAATGTCAGATTTAGTTAGATTTTTTTTTTGTTTTGTAAGCAGCTCAATGTGCTGTCATATATTCTCCTTTGAAAGTAAATTTAGTGAGAGGAAATGAATTTTGGTGCCAAGCTGACTGAAAGCAACAATACTGCAGCAACTCTGACCAATTAATTAGCCATCTCAAATGTATGTAGTCATAAATGCCAGTTCATGGGTCATGCTTTGGATCTGATTACAATAAGACATCAATCATTAGCCACATGGATAAGATGTAACTGGTTATAAAACCTACTATAGTCTCTGTAGTTAATGAGAAGTGGAAAGCATTGTAATTCAATATCTTGCACCATATGCTAGGCAAAGATAGTAGTAATGTCATTCTGAATTTCTGGCAGACAGCAACATTTGTTTGCTTAATAGGCTTCAAGAATAGAGAGCAAAGCAAAACTCATTAGTTAAATCGACTCATATTTAAACCACAACTGACTTTATAAGAACACTGAAAATTGCTAAATAAGTGATAGCCAATAATTGTCATTAACTCTGTATTTCTGATTTTTTGTTGCTTATTAGTAAGATGATGTATTTGAATAAACATTTGCTTTCTGAAACATGTTCACATACGGTTATTGCTTTTAACATTGCAAAAATATTATTAATGCCAAAGTTATTTTCATAGCAATAGAGTGTGATGTCATAATTCCATTATGAATTCAAGTTAAAAATAAGATAAAGAAGATTATGAGTAATAGTTTAAGTAAAGATAATCAATTAGTTTCAGAAGGAATTAATTCATTTATAAGTAATGGCGGGACAAACATTTCAGATGGGAGGAGGACACTGTTGTGGATAAATGGCGGCACTGAGGTATGTTTTGAATGAGGGAATGAGCAGGTTATTGCCTACAGTTCTCTACTGGTAGGGTTGGTTTCTTTGATAGTCACAGCTTGTTCCAGTCCAAATAAATGGAGAAACTTCAAAGGAAAATAATAGAGTTCTTTATCCCCATGTCAACTCAGCTTCTAGCAGTTTCCAAAGGCAGAATAAGACCAGATGATGCTAGTTCTTAATGTATACATCACATATCTTGAAACAAGCTAGGCAGTGGGAAAATGGACAGTGGCTTAAAGTGGACATTATACCTTTTTTGTATTAAATACTGGGGGAAGCTATATTATTCTAGTCTTTTTAGGGTAGCCTATTAAACTCAGATGTTGCATTTGGATGTGGTATGAATTCATGATACCCAGGGAAAATCCATACAAATGGGGAGTATATGGCCTCTGCCTAGATAGCATCATCAACCAGTATCAAATTCTGTACACCGGGGGGGGGGGGGGAATAGATCCCCAGCCAAAATACCATATGGCAACTAGAGGCTATCAAGATGGATGCTAATAGCAAGTTCTATGACTTATAGGGATTGCAGCGCTTACATTCTATGCATGCTTGTATTCATTCTTGTATTTGTGGATATGCATGTTCAGAACAAAAGTAGTTACTGAGATGATTTTTGTGTAAGCTAATGTAGTCTCATCATGAGTTAATACTGCTATTCCAGACTAATAATACTCCAGGTCAGGCACCATATATTTACTGCCAGCTTGCAAATATGTCATCAGTAAAGCAGTAGGGCAGAATTCATCAACTGGGTACAAGCTATTGCAATTACAAAGAGGCAAGCATTATGACTAAGTTTGTGCCATGTACATGTGTATGGGGGGGTAACACAATATAGGTCACATGTGTAATAACTCTAAACAGAGTGTATGCATTAAATTAAACACTGCTATTGAAATAGCTAGGCTATTTGACTGGATAAATGGGTGTCTTAGTGGTGTCAAGTATAGTTTCCACTGCAAAAAGGTCTGTTTAATTGAACCACAATCCACAAGTGCAATTGTAACAGTCCAGTAGTACGTTCAAACAACAAGAAATTAAAAAAAAATAAGTGATTCTGTTCTGGGCTGAATGGACATAAGCATGCTTCACATCGACTCTCTTCCTTCTTGTTCTATTAAATTTGGCTAAAGCTGCAGATTATGTAAATATTTGACCTAGCTAGTAGAAACACAAAGTTAAATGGTAAGAATATCTTTGTACACATTCTGAACTGTAATACATGATGAAGAAATGGAAAACTCCTGTCAGGAAGAAACAAAACTTAGGCCTGAAAGACCCACATGAAATGGTGACTCAGCCCTATCAACACTGCATATTCCACAGATCTAACTGGAGAAAGGAACTGTTCAAACACATACCACAGAAACCAACAAATAGTTCCAGCTTATTATGTCAGAATGTCAAAATATAAGCAGTAAACTTGCACTCTGCATGGACAGGGTAGATAAGAGAGTAGAGGAAGTGGAATATATGCTTTCTGGTCACACTAAACACTTACAATAAGTGAATACAGAACTGAAAAACTTTGCACTAAGAATGGCTTCAGTAGAAGCTTGGATGGATTTAGAAGAAGCATTACAGATTAATACAGAAAATAAATGCAGATGTGTTTCTCAGGAGTTCTAGAATCAGTAGAAGGCACTGATTGCTTGGGATAAATCAAATTGGGATTCCTTTTCAAAAAAATAAAATAAAGAGAGACTATTGTTCACTTGAGCCTCAGTTACTTAGGTTGTGCTACCCTAGACCTTTGCTAGTGAAATCTGAAATCTAGGTTTTAAATGAATAGGTATTACAAGCTATCTGTAAGCCATGGAAGGTGGTTAAAGTGGAGAACACCAGAATTCTCTGCAATCATGATTTTTTTTAATCAAAGACAAGGCAATGTTGATTTGCCTTTCTGGAAGTTATTAAGTTATATAAGTGGCATAAAATGAAAAGTAGATTTTTTTTCTTCATGACGGTCAGTCTGTCTTTCTTACACCAGAAGAGATGGAATTGAGACTTCCCCAGACCCTCCCAGAAACTACCAGAAGAATATGACTACTCGCTCCTCTCCAGATTATGAGATAATAAAAGAGAACTAGCTGGATTAGACACATTTCCACTCTCCCAAAAATATGATGCAGGAAAGGCAAAAGGCAGCTTTTGCAGCTGACCATCATAAGAGGAGTTCATTGGACATTCACTAAAGTTGGACAACCAAGTTAAGCTTGTAAATAGGGACTAAATATATATATTTTATGGACTGGTCATTTTTAATGTGATAATATAATAAGGTTTATTTTAAATAATTAATTACTGACTTAGAACAAAGAGTTGGCATTCATTTTACTGAGCCCTTCAGAAGGATGTACTAATTTATTTCCTGGAACCTGGCAGCTTTAAGTTATGCTTCCCTGATTTTAATGGTCAGATAATTCTACTTACTGACCAGAAGAAATGGAAACTGAATGTTATTAAAGAAGATATGCTAACTGAAAATAGGGGATTAGCAGACAAATATATAAGGGCTGTTACTAGCATTTGTGGGGATGCATTAATAATATACATTTGTTAACCAGGTAGGCCCATTGCACAGACAGTTCCTTTACAGGGGCACCCTAGTTAAGCAACTTGCTCAAGGTCACACAGTAGGCAAATGAGCACTGAGGGAATGAAACCTTTAGCATAGGAACTATAGCTCACAGCCTTACTATCTCACCAACATTTTCACTGCATCATAGTAGAACGCATTGGGGAGTAGTTAACATAGATGGCTATGGTAATAATGCATGATCATTGATGATGAATGTAAAAGCTTTTAAATATTTAGACTTGTGTTTAGACTATAATTTCCTAGATGAGCTTGTTAGTAAAATAAATTCCCATGTTGTTTTTAAACTGTGTTTGCCATATCCTTTTCAGAGATTTCTAGTAACATGGACTCACCGGGGCAATATTTAAAAAAAATCTGCTAATTGGTAGTGAAATGAGGAATATTTATATCTTTCCTAAAAGCATGGAATGTTGTATTTCTTTAGATTCAACCCTATTAAAGGTACTTTGTCTTCTCCTTGGGAGAACATTTTTGAAAATGTAGTATATCACTGAATCAAATGTTCGACTGTGTTAAACCATGCTTCTTTTAAATATTTTCCTTTTCTTTATACATTTGAGTTTCACTGTGATAGCTGTAAATAATTTGCAATTCAAACATTTGACTGTTAATTATACAGTGTAGAAACGTAAATATTTCACTTACTGGAGGAAGGGGAAATACTAAAATCTAGCTTATTTGAGGAAAGTTTGTTACAAAAAAACTACAGCAATATTCTAAAGTGCAGTAAATCTAATCAACACAATATCAACCAAATTATTGACATGAAATGCTAATGGCTTAGATTGTCCTACAAACAGTCTAGGGTATTTGCATATTTGAGATACCTTGGCCCTGATATTATTATGTTACTGGAGATACATTTTAGTAAGGAAATACACAGAAAATTGTTGAAATTTCGCTTTGATGATGTGATTTATTTTATTTTTTCTTCTAAGGTGGATAGCATAGGGGAGTAGTGATGCTTTTTAGATAAAAACATGAAACAGATGTAGCACTGTTACTTTCTAATGATCTCGGCAGCAATGACTCTTTACTCATCAGTGTGGCTGTTCACTTTAAGGCACTTTGCTTCCCTTATGGTACTTGGATGAATTTTGTTTATAGTATTTTCATTTTTCTGAGTTTCAGTTTGACTTTGGTCACGTGGGTTTCCTCCAGGTACTCTGGTTTCCTCCCACATCCCAAAGATCTGCTGTAGGTGGATTGGACACTCTAAATTGGCCCTAGGTGTGAGTGTGTGTGTGTGTCCCTTCTGTGGAAGGTTGGGCACCGGGCTGGCAACTCGACACTGTAAAACTCCACTGCCAATCATGAGCGGACAGGTGATCCGCTGTGGCGACCCCTAACCGGGAAAAGCCGAAAGAAGAAGAAGAAGTTTGACTTTGGTTTACAGTTTCCTCTTGTGCTCTTTTGTAGTTGGGTTCAGTTTCTTCAGCTGTCAGTTCAAGCTGATTCATTCTGTTTAATACATTTGTATTCTTTTATATGTCTTAGTATACTGTTTCTGCTGTTCTGCTAGCTCCTTATAGGGTATATTCACAATGTTACTCAAGGTAGCCTTGATCTCATTATGTGGATAGAGGCACATAGATATTAAGCATATTTTTTTTTATTTATAGTATCTTTTTCTGAGAGTGTTTTTCATTTCCTCTCCCCAAATCACTCCATCAAGCCCTCTTGTCGGTTTTGCTACATAAGCCTTCTGGCGTATCATTCCAGTTTTCAGATTTTACCACTTAGCAGTTGTATGTTGACAGTGTCTTCCATGATCTCAGACTGTTTGAAACTATTGTTTTGTTCCACGAGCTTTGTCTCAGTTATTGAGCTTCATTTACAATGAGACTTTTCTTTCTTTCTTTTCCAGGGGCCAGTTTTGCAACATATCGATCATCAAGTTTTGCCACTTAATGTTCTCTGTTCTTCCTGTAGCAGATTCATACAGTGTTCCTTCTTTCTGAACTTGACTTCCAGTTCCAGGACGTCCTGATTAAGTGTACTTCACTCACTGGTACTGCTCATCTGTATTTCTTTGCACATGACTATTTGAACTCCCCACTGATCAATGTCAACTGTTTACTTTCATTTATGTTTTTGTTTTCTTTTTGTACAGGCTGCAACACTTCATTGCTCTGAGTATGAGCCTGTGTACAATTTTTGACTCTTTTTGTGGCCTCTTGAAGGTGCGCTTTTAATGACTCATTATGAGAACATACAAGGTGAGACCACATTTGAACAACTGCATTAGTATCCCTATTTGCCACAGTTTTTCTTTTACACTTTGCTAACATACAGTGTCAGTAAGGGTTTGAAACTGACTTTTTTTCGGTCCTTCAAGTTCCCCCATCAGGACACTTTTTTTTTTTTTTTTCTTTTTGCTTTGTGATGTGTCATGACTTTACTCTTTCTGACTTACTTTGGTTTTTCACTATTCCTACTTGTACAAAAAAGTTCATAGAGTCTATTGGATAATTCATTTATCTCTTTGTTATACTTTTAAATATCTTTTATTGGTCAATGTTAGACATCTACTTTGTAAATGTCTCTCTTTCTCCTGGTTGCAGAAAGGCTTACTGTGATATAAAAGCCTCATAGGGAAGTTTCTGCAGCTCAGTAAGCCTGTCTGAGTCAGAGACTACTCATCTGGGCTGGACATAGCATGGACAATGATCTTGCTGGGGAAGCTGCATGCAAATGCAACAGTCTCGGGGAGTGGCTAGTACTTATTAGCAATGCGCTACACCCTAGAAATGTTGGCAGGTCCAGATTAAATGAGCAGGGCATCTCAACAGCACTACCAAGTTAAGTTATTTATTTTTACAGGGAGTAAAAAGTGTATGTTTTCTTTAGGTGGCAAACGCTCATTCTTCCCTACTGGACTGGTTGCAGCTCATAATGTGAATGCAGGTAAGTATAGCAGAGCCATATAGAGTGTGTGTGAGTCTGTGTATGTATGTATGTATGTGTGAACGTGTGTGTGCATGTTGTTGGAGCAGGACTATAGACAAATGTGTGTACATTGTGTGTGTGTGTGTGTGTGTGTGTGTGTGTGTGTGTGTGTGTGTGTGTGTGTGTTTGTGTGGGAAGCTGTTTATGCTATCATGACGTGTGAGTTAGTATGGTAGGGGGAACACTAACATGATCAGGTCTGACAGAGCAGTGCAATGCGCTGCTAATGAGTTGTTTCACTGTGTGGCTTTATCTTGTCTCTGAATTGTAGAATCTCTCTATTGCACTAATCAACCAACATACATTGTTCAGTTAGCATAGGTGGAGAGAATCTTTTTGAGAGCTGCCCTCTGTCAATTTAATTTTGTTCTCAGAAATCTTCTATTCCAGTGACTTCTGGTATGGCAGCATGCTGAAAGCAATGAGATCCACAAAGCTCTGTACAGTGGTGAAAAGAAACTGCAAAAAGAAAAATACAAAAAGTCAATAAAAGAAAATCTATGAAATATTATTTATTTACTGACATATGTTTACCGGGAATGTCAGACTGTGTAATAAATACTAATTTTCAGCTGAAGCCTGAGGGAGAAAAGTTCCAGACAGTTAAATAACAAGTTAAACAATATTACAAATGTAATTAAAAATATATATACATACAGTTTAATAGAGTTGAATACATAGGATACAATAAAGCATGGGGAGACACCAGTGATGGAAAATAAAAAGAAATAAAAAAATGATGATAAACTATGACAATCAGTATATACAAAACTATTAGAAATGTAGTCTACTATGCTAGGAAATAAAACAATACAAGTCCACCCTAAGACTGGGGAGAGGGCAGGTGTTGAAAGGTATAGATAAATAGTATGATGAGCAGTAAGTAAGACTAAAGTATTTGACAATATAGGTCAAGCAGGTGAGGTGCATGGGCATAGCCATAAGTTAGAAGATAAATTCTTTGATAGACGACTAAAATACAGGAAGGCTAGATATAGTTCTGAATGAATTTAGGATAGAGTTCCATACTTTAGATATGCAGAGTGAGTATAAACTTTGTCCCATACTGTTTCTTTTGGTTTATAGATTTCAAGCAGGTTTTTGTTTTGAGAACACAGAGGGTAATTTTGGAGATATTGATGAAGTACTGAGGATATAGAAGGGTAATTAGAGGAGTTATATAATATTTTATGGGTTAGAAGAAGTTGTGTATGGGCTAGTTGATGTGAGAGTTCTAACCTGCTGAGAACACATAATGCAGAGCAATGATGACCTTTATATCGCGCGTTAGTTGCACATTTTATTAAAACATTAATCCAGTTGTGATTTAAGAGAGATCTGGATATTATTCAAAATAGGTGAGCCATAGAGAAGAGAGGGTAAAAGATAAGTGCTATGGCGATTCTACCAGGAGTAAGGTTTTTTTTTTTTGTGCTGTATATACTAGAACTAGCTTTTGATTAGTTACTTTTATATAGTTTTGTATGTAAAGATCAAACTTTAAATTGTCAGCTATGGTGACTCCAAGCAATTTGTTAAGGATAACTACTTCAATAGCTGTATTGTTTAAAGAGGTAATGTGTAAGTGACTTTTGACATTGGCATAGGAGTTTGGAAAAATGATAGTAGTTTAGTCTTTTTGTGATTAAGTAAAAGTTATTTTTGATGTAGACACAGTTCGACTGATTTGAAGGCATTTTGTGTCATGGACTGTAGTTGTAGTGGGATGCCAGGTGAGCAGATGGTATGTACTGAATAAGGCAAGCTTGCTGATATAAGGTACATAAGTTATTGATGAAAATGTTAAGGAAGAGTGAACTGAGAATACAGCCTTGAGGAACACCCATTTTAACCAGTAGAAAAGGAGAGAAAGAAAACAGCCATTTGTCAAATCGATATCTTTCAAACAGGTAGTTAGAGAACAATAGAAGAGTTTGTTTGAAAAGGGCCAGAGAGGATATTTCAGTCAGAAGTTTCTTATGTGACACTGTGCCCAAGGCTTTTGAGAGATCTAGAAAAACAGAAGAGCTACATTTTCTTTGGTCTGTAGCCTTATTAATGTTATCAGAAAAGTTGAGGTGATCTGTAGTGGTGCTATGACCTGATCAGAAATCATACTGTATTGGGGTTAGGAAATCATTCTGTGAGAGGTATTGAAGGAGTTGCTTATGAATACACATTTCCAGGACCTTAGAAAGGGGGGCAAGATGGCAACTGACCTAAAGATAGAATTTTCAGAGGAGTTACCTCCTTTATGGAGGGGAATAATGAAGATTTTGTTTCCCACAGGGCAGGTTCATGGGAGTCCTGAATAGATCTGTTAATGATAACTGAGATTGGGTATGCTATTGAGTCTGCAGAAAGCTTAAGGTACTCAGCAGGAGGGGAGAGTTCATCAGCAGAAGGAGAAGAGGGTTTAAGTGTCTTTAATACCTGCTTAACATATGATGTGGAGACAGGTTAGAGATTGAAGGCATGGATGTCAGGGCTAGTAGTTTTGATATAGACTAAATTGTTAGGGAGAGCTGGAGGTAAGAGAGGCTATGATTGTCAGTGAAGAAAGTGTTGCATTTGGTAGCTCCTTCTCATGCAGATAAGTCGGCATAAGGGCTTGGTGAGGAAGGAGAGCCAGTTTGAATTATTTTCTTTATTGAGCTCCAGACTTTCTTTAGATTTTTTTTTTTATGATTATTTTGTTAGTTGGCGTAGTAATTTTTTTCTCTAGGTGAATTTGCTTCTTGGTAAGGTTACACAATTGCTTGTCTAGATGTAAGGTTTGAGGGGTTTTATCTTTGCACCATTGTTTTTGAGCGTTGTCTCATTTTTTCATGTGAATTCTTGTAGAATCAGACAGCCAGAGGGGTTATTTTTACTCTTTTATTTCTAGTAGGGACAAGGGTATTTAAAGTATTCATGTATATGTTGTTGAATTTATTTAGGCATAGGGTTTGAGTGGAGAACAGTTGAAACATTTTAGTAGGTTATTGAGTGCATCAGGATGTTAGAAATATTTCACGTAGTTCTGTATTGATGTTTTTAGCTGGTGGGCGATTTCTGTATTGGTGATGGTCACTAAGGGAGTACCCCTGAGACTGCACACTTACTGTCATCAGATACAAGTATCCAGTCAAGGATAGAAGTTTTATGACTCACTTTGTTGAGTAGAGTAGGGGAAGATATCAGCTGTTTGAACCTATACAAGTTAAGACCAGTAGTTGGAGTGTCAGATGTCACAGATAACCAGTAAATGTTAATGTTACATAAGATAATGGTTTCAATCGTATTATTTGTAGCTATCTGCAAAGAATTTCTTCTAATAAGTGAATATTATTACCTGGTGGTATGTAGTGGGCAACTACAAAAAGCTTATGTTTATTAACATTGAGAAGAGAGATAAGAAGTTCTGCATTTTGAAAGGTTGGTATGTTAGGTCTGAGGGGTGAGAAGCTTAGTTATTATATGCAATTGCAATGCCTCCTCCTTTTTTTGTTTAGTTTGTCACATAGAATTTTATTGTAGCCAGGGGATATAATTTCAGCATCATTTATATTGGTTTTAGCCATGTTTCACTAATGACAGTAGTATCTGGTGAGCATTGAAGAAACCATGCCTGTAGGTCTGTAACTTTGTTTACAATACTACAAATGTTAATGGAAGTAAAGAAAAGTTTTTGAGTATTGTACAGGATTTAGGGGCAGGGGATGGTGGAATGGATGACGCTGAGGGTCTGGTTAGGATGGAATGGATGTCACCACAAAGAGTGATTTTAGAGAAGAGAGGATTAGGATTAGTTATTTTTTTATACCAAAAGTAGTAACACAAGCACCAAACCAAGACAAGGACACCGGCCCACAGGATAATGGATCCACAAATGATCTCCAGCCACAAGGTCTTAAAAAAAATTGTTTAATAAAGGCTTCAACTCAAAATTCCATAAAACACAATGTAAACACAGTGTAGTTAAGCACTTTAACCCAGTCCAAATACCAGGCTTCATCAGAACCCTTAACTTTGTGTTCAAACAGTTTAAATAAGATAATTACAACATGTGACAGCTCTTCCCCACCAATGAAATAAATACATACATCCCCTTTTTTAAAAAGATACACATAAAAACTTTTTTATATTTGTTCATTTTAAAAACAAAATAAAATGAATTAATACAAATCTATGCGTATTTGTACCAACAGCTGTGAAAAATGAATAAAAATATAAATATGTAAATATATGAAAGCTGTGTGTAATATGTACATAAATTAATACAAAGGTGTACAATTTATAATCTAGCAGCTCTTAATTTTAAAACACTAGCGATATTAATGTTGTCATTGAGTCCCGGCTCTCTCAGCATCTAATCTGAGTTGCCAAAGCAACTCCTTGTACTCCAGTCTGGATTCCCAACTGCCACCCCGGGGGTCCAAACAAACCTGCTCCAATACAAAAAACGTAATATCCATATTTGTACAGGTTTGAGAATGTTTGTAGAAGGCATTAGTATCTTTCCCTCTATTAACCTCATACATGTATTCATAAATTCTCATATTCAAATGCCTTTCCATTTTCCCTACATAAAAACTTGAGCACTTCATACACATGCCTAAGTATACTACCCCCTTGGTCCTACAGTTGAAATATTGGGAAGCTTGAATATTAAATCTCCTAGACGGAATATATAGAGACCCCTGGTTAATCATATAGCAACATTGATGGCAGGCACCACATTTATACATACCTTTCTTAACCTTTCCTTGTCTACCCTGCAAATCTTAACCTCTTTCCATACGGTCCTTGAGATTCATATCTCTCTTCCTTACAAAATGGGGATGGACAGGTAAAAAGCCAGAAATGTCATCATTCACCCTTAACACCTGCCAATATTTTGTAATAATTCTTTCCACTTCAGGTGATGTCAGTGAAAAAGTATGTAGAAAGGCACCTTCCTTTTTAGACACCTTGGAGGAACATTTACCAAGCTCCAATCCTCCACTACCTAATATAGGGAAAAATGTTTTGTCCCTATTCTCTGTCACTTCCTTAACTACGTTCTCAATAAGTTTTTCAGGATAACCCCTCTCTACAAAAAGTGTAGTAATAAATTCCACTTCTTCTAAAAACTGTTCCATTAGGCTTGGCATTCTTGAGGCCCTGATTATTTGGCCCCTCACTATTCCCTTTTTTGGTAAAAAGGATGTCCGCTGTCAAAATGCAAATAAGCATTCGAAAATGTCTTTTTTCTGAATATTTTAGACTGGAAACAACCTTCCTCATAATCTTTGTATATTGTGACATCCAAGTAGTCTAAGGTGTCTTCATTCACATTTGAAGTAAAAGTCAAAACCTCAGTAGATTCATTAATGTAACAAAAAGATTCTTCTAATTTCTCTTTCAACCCTTTCCATAATAGACAAATATCATCTAAAAATCTTGTATATTTACTAATATAGTTAATCCAATCAGTCTGTAATATAAATTTTCGTTCCCAAAAATATAATACACAATTGGCATATGCCACTCCTTTCTTTTGATGATAATATTCTCCATTAAAGTAAATAAAATTGTTCTTAAGAACAGTTTCGGTAAATTCTATAATTAAATTAATGGTGTTGTTATCCAAGCCTGATTCAGTAGTGAGTATTTCAGAAAACCATTCTAAACCTGTCTCATGGGGGATGCTTGGAAATAATTCCACAACATCTATAGTGACCATAAGTATATCTTTATCATATTTGTCCTTACTCATTCCCTTCAAGAATTCCCATGAGTCTTTACAAATGTGTGGCATTGAAGCAATAAAGTCTTTTACTTTCAAATCCACAAAGGTAGCCAAAGGTTCAGTAATCCCACCTGCACCTGCTACTATGGGCCTAAACTTGATATTACTAATTCCTTTATGTGTCTTAGGGATGCTGAAAATTATCGGTATTCTTGGTTTGTCCACATTTAGAAAATTGTATAATTTCTCATTCATGCTCCCTTGCAGTAAATGATCTAACAAATAATATTTAATTTTAGCATAAGCTATATTAATCTCATTTCGAGAAACGAATGCATATTGCTCCGTATCCTGTAAAATGTTGTACATATGCATATCATAGTCATACAGTGTACATCAATACCACACCTCCCCCTTATCGGGTTTCATAACCCTACACCTCTGTTCATTCAAATACCTTAAAGTATTCCTAAAAAACGACTCAGCAAGTAAATCCAATAGATTTATTTTCGTAATAGACTTCTCTTCTGCATGTGGACACTGCAGTATATGTAATCAAACAGTGAATTTTTTTGATCAAATAAATGGAAAGAAATTTAGTGTGAATGACAGTTATAGTTGTAATACAGAAGGTATTGTTTATGTGCTTAAATGTGAGTGTAATTTATTTTATATAGGAGAATCCAAAAGAAGTTTCCGTGTTAGATTTTTAGAACATCTGAGAAATATTAGAAATGAAAAGGTGGAAAGCCCATTAGGCTTACACTTTAAAAAGTGTCATAACAGTGATGGAAATAAATTAGTAGGCACAGTTTTAGAAAAAAGTGTATTGTGAAAAAGGCATATGCCTTAAGAATAAATTACAATGGAAAGAAGCATTGTTTATTTTAAAATTTGATACCTTATACCCTAAGGGGTTAAACAGAGAGCTTAATTGGAAATGGTTGTTATAATCAATTGCATTTTTAATTGTTTTATTAGAACTGTTTTTACTATAAAAAGGAATGAGAAATGGTTCTTGTTATACTCTGTTAAAGGCTTATGCTGAGGCGCTGGAGAAGAGAAGTCTATTACGAAAATAAATCTATTGGATTTACTGGCTGAGTCATTTTTTGGATTATTATTTCATTGTGTGGTGTCATATACTTTCAGTATGGCCAGTGATCCTTCTTTTCAAACTCCCAAAATTTTTCGAGAGGATCTGGGAGAAACTACTCAGAGAACATTTGAGCAAAATATCTTACAGGTGGGAGAACGTTTGCCTGATAGAGGTATGAATTCTACATCCCAGTTGGATGAGTCGCAAAAGATCTGGGATAAAGTGCTGATGGATGGATGTCAAAAGCAAACAGTTAATCCTTTTTCCACCATAGGACAGAACCATACTACAGCTATTTCAGCTGAATTACAAGGTACTGTTAAAAAACTTGAAAGCTTACTTTTTAGAGAAAATGCAACACATTATAACATTATTAGCCTGCAAAGGTATTTGGAGTTAAATGTTACTCCAAAAGGACTAAGACCGTATAAAAATCCTTCTACACCCTTTGATGAGAAAAATGTAGAAGACATGCAGTTTGCTAAAAGATGGGCGATGGCAGTACATCGCTGTACAACAGAATGGGTGGCTATTCTAGTTGAAAGGGATCTGTTAAAACAAAAACAGATTAAAAGTGATATTGCTAAGCTGTGTTCAAGTCTGTGTAATTCTCTGACGGTCCCTAGGTTTGAGGGTGTGTTAAAAGATCTAAATGAGAAAGTACTGAGTAAAACGGAAACATTGATTGACAGAAAAATACGCAGATTACAGAGAGACCTAAGAGATTATGCTAATGAGACAGCGTTCTCTAATAAAAATCATCAGAAGACTATGGGCGGGTCTTTTGGTAAAAAAGTAGTAAAGAAAAAACATGGTGTCTCGTTTGCTTCGTCGGACGCAACTGAAGCTTCAGGAGAATGGTCGGATGAAAATGCAGACTTTCCTTCACTTTCCCCAGCCCCAAAAAGTGAATATATGCATGAAGATTTTCACAATAGACCCAATACAAGTGAGAGAGGTCGGAAAAGGGGACAAACAGATACGACGTGGGGCAGACAACAACAACAGAACCAACAGGGGAAAAGAAAAAGATGATACTAATTTTTCTAAGATTTAGAAAACTGATTGTGAGCCAGGTGAACAATATGTTTTTAATTTAACTGGCAGTCACTTTTCAGATACTGAAACAACAGTACTAAATTGTGGTATTAAATTTATTCCCATTGTTATTTCGAATATGCATTCATTTAAAATAGATATTTTTAAATTAGTAAGGAAATTACATTTATTGTGTTTTTTTTCAAGGCATAAAGAAAGTAATGTAGAAGTAATGAATTCTTTTGAAATGCATGATTCTTTAAATGAAACAATTTCTATGGAATTTTTTTCTTGTGATTCTTCTTTTGAAAGTGATGAAATTATGAATGCTTACTGTTTATTGCCAACTGATAAAATTAGTATTAAAAGTAGCTATATACCTCCTTTCAATAAAGAAACAGTGAAATATTTTTCCAGTGTAGTAAATTATTCTATGCAAGATATTTTTAAACAAAAGAGAAAAATTTCTTATAACTTGACTAAAAACGAATGGGAGGCATTGAAAAATATGAGATATAGAAATTATATTATTTTCAAGCCCTCAGACAAAGGTAATAAGTTAGTAGTAATGACTGTAGATCAGTACTACAAGATGTGTATGGATAATTTAAATAATGATGAAATATATAGAATTGAATTAAGGAAAGACTATGACACAGCTTTGTTGGCATATAATAAATTAATATATAAGGGGTATAGATTGGGCTACTTTACTAAGAAGGACATAGAGAAGAAGTTTTCTATAGATAAATGTACTATGGCTAAATTTTATTGTCTTCCTAAGTTACACAAAAATAGATGCAACCCTCCGGGTCGTCCAATAGTGTCTGCATGTAATTATTTTCTTCACAACATAGGAATTGTATTGCATGAACTGCTTCTACCTTATGTTGTGAAGTTATCTTCCTACATCAGAGACACTTTTGACTTCCTGGAAAAAGTAGACAGAATTCAGTGGAATGAAAATAGATACTGGATAGTATTAGACGTTAAAAATTTGTATACGAATATTGTACATGAATTAGGTATTAAAGCTTTAAAGTTTCATCTAGGTGATACACCACTGACTTATTATATAATTGATTTAATACAGTTTTGTCTTCAAAATAATTATTTTGAATTTAATGATATCTTATATCAACAAATAAAGGGAACAGCGATGGGAGCAGTGTTTGCTCCCGCATATGCAAATTTGTTTATGGGTCACTTTGAAATAGAATTTCTATATAGGTTGTGCTTTTTTAGAAATTATGTGATAGAGTATTATTGTTATATAGATGATTTGATTTTCCTGTGTGAAGGCGGTAGTTCCAGTGTACACAAATTCATCCAGGATTTAGACTGCAATAAGTTTGGTATAAAGTTTGATGGAGCTCAGTGGGGAGACAAAGTAACATTTTTAGATGTGAATTTGGAAGTAAAAAATAATGAAGTGGTGACATCAGTACATTATAAATTTGAGGGTGTTAATAATTTTATACATGGTACTAGCTGTCATCCACCACACTTAATATCAGCACTTTCCTACAATGAATTATTGCATATTTCAAGATTGACCAGTGATAGGCAACAAAAAGAATTAGAAATTGAACAAATCTGTAGTAAATTTATAAAAAGAGGCTATAGTATAGAAAATGTAGAACAAGCTAAAAATAATTTGAGTTTAAAAAATCAAATTAATAAGCAAGTAAAGTATTGGGGTAGATCAGATAAAAAATATACATAATGAACAAGTGGAAAAAATATTTTTTGTGACCACGTATGGAGTATATACAGAGGAACTAGTTAAAATAATTATGTTCTATTGGAAACATTTTACACAAGATCCTTTTTTAGGAGAATTAATACCCCAAAGACCTATGGTGTCATATAAGCGTGGAAAAAGTATTAAGGATATGTTAGTACGTGCTTATTTCATTTTTCCTGCTGTAAGATTAACTAAATGTATATCTGATTGTGGTTTTAAAGCATGTGGACACTGCAGTATATGTAATCAAACAGTGAATTTTTTTGATCAAATAAATGGAAAGAAATTTAGTGTGAATGACAGTTATAGTTGTAATACAGAAGGTATTGTTTATGTGCTTAAATGTGAGTGTAATTTATTTTATATAGGAAAATCCAAAAGAAGTTTCCGTGTTAGATTTTTAGAACATCTGAGAAATATTAGAAATGAAAAGGTGGAAAGCCCATTAGGCTTACACTTTAAAAAGTATCATAACAGTGATGGAAATAAATTAGTAGGCACAGTTTTAGAAAAAGTGTATTGTGAAAAAGGCATATGCCTTAAGAATAAATTACAATGGAAAGAAGCATTGTTTATTTTAAAATTTGATACCTTATACCCTAAGGGGTTAAACAGAGAGCTTAATTGGAAATGGTTGTTATAATCAATTGCATTTTTAATTGTTTTATTAGAACTGTTTTTACTATAAAAAGGAATGAGAAATGGTTCTTGTTATACTCTGTTAAAGGCTTATGTTGAGGCGCTGGAGAAGAGAAGTCTATTACGAAAATAAATCTATTGGATTTGCTGGCTGAGTTGTTTTTTGGATTATTATTTCATTGTGTGGTGTCATATACCTTAAAGTATTCCTGTCCACTTCAGAAAAATGATCACTCCCACCTTCCTTAAACTTTAATTGCCTAATTTCATTCTCTACAAGCTCCTCAAATATTTTCAAGAATGGGTGAGTGGGGGCATTAAATGTACTCCTCCTTGACAATCCCTGTTGGAAGTGTTCCTGTCCTTTGAATATGATATTCAAATTCAATTGCCTGATAAACAATTTTAATTCAATAATAGTATTTGCCAATAGCCCTGGGCGTGAGGGAACAAAATGAAACCCTTTGGCAAAAAGATTAAAATACTCATCAGATATAACAATATCAATAAAATTGTAAATGACAAAATTCCCTTTTTTACACACCCTGTTCTGTTGGTCATATCCGTCTCCCGATTCATTAGCCAAAAACTCATCTACACTCAGGTCGGATCAAATATTCAACTCTGGGCATAATTCCAACCCCTCCCCCTGAATCTCCACCCCCCCCCGGTATTGAAAATCCTGCACCAAATGTTTTCTCTCCTTTTCTGCTAGTCTCTCACTTCTCCTCAGGGCTGGGGGTCCCCCAGAAGAACCAACTACCTGTTGATTGTTAGAATAGCCATCATCCACTCTATTAACAAACACATTATCCTTATTTGTAGAGGGGCGATACATTAACATTAATATTGCTAGTGTTTTAAAATTAAGAGCTGCTAGATTATAAATTGTACACCTTTGTATTAATTTATGTACATATTACACACAGCTTTCATATATATATATATATATATATATATATATATATATACATATTTATATTTTGATTCATTTTTCACAGCTGTTGGTACAAGTACACATAGATTTGTATTAATTCATTTTATTTTGTTTTTAAAATGAACAAATATAAAACATTTTTTTTGTGTATCTTTTTTAAAAAAGGGGATGTATGTATTTATTTCATTGGTGGGGAAGAGCTGTCACATGTTGTAATTATCTTATTTAAACTGTTTGAACACAAAGTTAAGGGTTCTGATGAAGCCTGGTATTTGGACTGGGTGAAAGCGTTCAACTACACTGTGTTTACATTGTGTTTTATGGAATTTTGAGTTCAAGCCTTTATTAAACAAGTTTTTTTAAGACCTTGTGGCTGGAGATCATTTGTGGATCCATTATCCTGTGGGCCGGTGTCCTTGTCTTGGTTATTTTTTTATACAATACACAAATTTATTCCAGGTTATGTCAAAGTGAAATGACTGCTTACATGTTTTGTATCTGACAAGGTGAATAGGCTGGACATTAAATACATTTGAGTAAATAGATATGAAAGAGGGTTTAGCCTGAGTTTATGTAGTGTGTGAGTGTGAATAAATGTGAGAGTACCATGGTAGCAGTAAGGTGATGTAAAATGAACAGTAGGGATGTGAAGATGCAAAAGGATAACACTGTAGATCAAGAGGAGTATGTAGTAGTTATGGGGAGATTATAACTGAATGAAAAGGAAAAAGCATCAAAGAAGAAGGGAGGAAGATTAGAGGAAAATAAATGAGAGCAGAAATGGCTTGGTGGAGATTCCAGGAAGGGTGGTCCCTTGTTATGGAGATGGAGAAAGGTTAATATTTTCATAGTGTGTAGTCAGTTAGAGATATGTGGAACATACTGCAGTGTGGTAGGATGAAATTGTGAATCAAAGGAAGTAATAGGAGAATGAATGGGTGATGTGTATAATTAAAGGTTTGTAGGTGTTATGTTTTTTGTCAATATTATGAGATGAAGGGTAATGTTGAAGAAGAACTTACTGAGGAGGAAGAAGTGAATATTGAGAATAAATGTATATATTATAAAGTTAGAACAATATATGAGAGTAAATTAAGTAATGAAAGTAGGGAAGAGTAAGTGTGAAGGGAAGGTGACATGAGATTGTAAAGGGTTTGTGTTGAGTAGACAATAATGAGAGTGAATGTATTGGCAAACCAAAGTGGGGAAGAAATCAGTAAAATTTGTGAAAAAAGAGAAAATGGAGAAAGCAACAAGGAATGCAATGCAGCACAAACAGGTTACCCTTGAAAAATATGGCTTGAGTTAAGAAGTCATTGATGGATAACTTAATGGAACAAGAAAAGGGAATCAAGGAAATAACCAAATGACTGAATGAACATACTGGAATAATACAAATATCCTGGTAGAAAATGAGGAACTGAAACTCAAGGCCAATTTAACGTATACCGGGTTGGATTGCTTGGCGGCCAGGGTCATAGACTCTGAAAACAGGGTGAGATGAAAGAACATTAAGATTAATTTAATAGGGTGCCAGAGAAATATGAAGGAACTGACTGTGAAAACAACATTAGGCAATTATGCAAATGGATAGGGATATCAATTGTAGAAGTTTTAATAGAATGCGCACATAAAACAGAGCAGCTGCCTGGTCAGTTGGACCAGCCAAAATGACAGAGATCAATAATAATAATAAAGTTTCAGACTTCAGTTGAGAGAGGGAGTACTACAAAAACTTTGGAAACCTGTCAGAAAGATAAAGGTTGGGCAAGATACCACCTGTGCAGATTACAATTTTTCTTACAAAACCAGCAGAAAAGAAAAAGATTCATCCAAGCCATGAAAGTGTGTCAGGACTGGAAATATCATTGAAGGGTGATCTACACAGCGTACATTAGGATACATACACTAGATTGGTGGAAACATTCAATAAAGTGAAAGAGGTATTAAACTAAATTAATTGACCATTGAACCAGAGAGGTGGGAGCATAATGACAGATGATTATGGCAGACAAGAGAAAGTAGCAGGTAGAGATGATGATGTTAATGTCTAGAGGAAAGAATCTGGATACTTCCTACTATTTATCATTTGCGGCTGGTGACTTCAAATCAAAGGGGGGCTGCAGGAGACAGTTGAATGGGTGGGGCCAATGGGGGTGGGGTGTGGCCAACCAGAAATGGGCGGGGCTATGCTCAAAACCGCAACAACTGGAACTTTAATTAAATATGCTGCCCTGGGTGCCAAGCCGTCATTATAGGAGTCCAATCAAGGCAAAATGAAGTGTAGAAGAAAAAAATATTTCACTGCATTGGTTACATGACAGCTTACTTAATATCTAGATAGAAACAAAAAGGTTGTGAAGCATGAAAAAATAAATTGCTTTTTAAATACATCACTGGAATGCCAGTCAAAATCAAGTATAAAAAAAAAACAAGCAGCACTCAACTCAAACCACTTCTCCTTGCACTGCAGTTCTAATTATACTTTATATTAATCTTTATAAAATTACCAAGTAACATGCTGAAAGTAGCAATCTCTGTGATACCCCCACTTGTAAAAATGTTCCTTATCCAAAAAAGACCTGCTGCCTATCAACTGTCTACTTGTTACATGGAGAAAACATGATCAAAGTAAAAAATGAACAGCAAACAAGAAACAAGCTCAAGATAAATTGCTTAAAGGATTACTGCACAGGTTATGGACCACACATGATAGATTGGCATTCTGTTTAGTTTAAGGGTAAAGCCTGCAAAGATGACTGCAAGTCTCCAACAAATGTAATGAGCTTCTGAAAATACTGCAATACTGTCCTTTATTACAAATACTTGTCATATGCATTTCAATGCCTAAGGCTTATACGTTATCTAGTTATGTAAATATTCTCTGCATGGCAACAACAAAAAGGCTTTCAATGTTGGTAATTCTTTAACAGTATGCTTATTAAAGCTTACTTGCATCTTATAATCTCAGACAAGCTTATCTGATGGTCATTAAAGCATTGCTACTTAAACACAGAGCAACAGGGCACTGAGACAGCATGCATTTTCTAAATAATAATAAGCATAAATCAACAGTATAAAAATATGGCAGAAACCAGAACATTCTGCAAAATCAAGGACAGATGAAAAGCCACTGTAGTACTTGTGTCTACCATGGATGGGGGGATACTCTGCACATTTACACTGCATAACTGCTCCTTACCTTGCTTGAACACATCCAGAGTCACTACATGGGGGATAAGGTTGCAACAAGTATGTCACAGTTTGAAATGTCTCTGGCTGACTGTGATGACCCTGACACATTTGCCATACCTCTCAACCTCAGAGCAAGAAATCTGGACAAAGCCATACATAGAAGTGGGACAAAGGCCCAAAAATAAGGACAATTTTTAAATATTGCTCTTATAAACTTAGAAAGATAATAGAATAGTAGGTCTTGCATTAGTATGGATTTTCTGAAGGGTATGAAATCTGAAACTGAAATGTCTGTCATTATTTTCTAACTTCAGTCTTTAATGATTTGCCACTCATCATCATCTTCTTTCGGCTGTTCCCGTTAGGGGTCACCACAGTGGATCATCTGTTTCCATTTCTTCCTGTCCTCTGCATCATGCTCTTTCACACCAACCGCCTGCATGTCCTCTCTCACCACATCCATAAACCTCATCTTGAGCCTTCCTCTTTTCCTTTTACCTGGCAGCTCCATCCCTAGCATCCTTTTCCCAATATACAAAGCATCCCTCCTCAGCACATGTCCAAACCAATGCAATCTCGCCTCTCTTGCTTTGTCTCCAAACTGTCCAACCTGAGCTGACCCTCTAATATACTGCTTCCTAATCCTGTCCATCCTAGTCACACCTAGTGCAAATCTTAACATCTTTAATTCTGCCACATCCAGCTCTGACTCCTGCCTTTTCGACAATGCTACCGTCTCCAACCCATATAACATAGCTGGTCTCACTACCCACTTGTAGACCTTCCCTTTCACTCTTATTGGTACCCGTCTGTCACAAATCACTCCTGACACTCTTCTCCACCCATTCCACCCTGCCTGTACTCTCTTCTTCACCTCTCTTCCACACTCACCATTACTCTGAACTGTTGATCCCAAGTACTTAAACTCATCCACCTTTACCAACTCTACTCCCTGCATCCTCACCATTCCTCTACCCTCCCTCTCATTTACACACATATATTCTGTTTTAACCCTGCTGACCTTCATTCCTCTCCTCTCTAAAGCATATCTCCACCTCTCCAGGGTCTCCTCAACCTGGTCCCTATTCTCACTACATACCACGATGTCATCTGTAAACATCATAGTCCACGGAGCCTCCTGTCTAATCTCATCTGTCAACCTGTCCATCACCACTGCAAATAAGAAAGGGCTCAGAGCTGATCCTTGATGTAATCCCACCTCCACCTTAAACGTATCTGTCACTCCCACCACAGTCCTCACCAGTGTCACACTACCCTTGTACATATCCTGTACCACTCTTACATACTTCTCTGCCACTCCCGACTTCCTCATACAATACCACAACTCCTCTCTAGGCACCCTGTCATATGCTTTCTCTAAGTCCACAAAGACACAGTGCAACTCCTTCTGACCTTCTCTGTATTTCTCCAACAATACTCTCAGAGCAAATATTGCATCTGTAGTGCTCTTTCCTGGCATGAAACCATACTGCTGATCACTAATCATCACCTCCCTTCTTAATCTAGCTTCCACTACTCTTTCCCATAACTTCAAGCTGTGACTGATCAGTTTTATCCCTCTGTAGTTACTGCAGCTCTGCACATCACCCTTATTCTTAAATATAGGTACCAAAACACTTTTTCTCCACTCCTCAGGCATCCTCTGACTTTCCAAAATTTCATTAAACAATGTTGTTAAAAATTCCACTGCCATTTCTCCTAAGCACTCCATGCTTCCATTGGTATGTCATCTGGGCCAACAGCCTTTCCATTCTTCATCCTCTTCATAGCTGTCCTTACTTCCTCCTTGTTAATCTGCTTCACTTCCTGATTCACTATCCCCACATCATCCAACCTTCTCTCTCTCTCATTCTCTTCATTCATCAGCCCTTCAAAGTACTCTTTCCATCTACTCAACACACTCTCCTCACTTGTGAGTACGTTTCCCTCACTGTCCTTTATCACCCTTACCTGCTGCACATCTTTCCCAGCTCTGTCCCTCTGTCTAGCCAATTGGTACAGGTCCTTTTCTCCTTCTTTAGTGTCCAATCTCTCATACAGCTCTCTTTATGCCTTATCCTTAGCCTTCGCCACCTCTCTCTTTGCCATGTGTCTCATCTCCTTATACTCATGTCTACTTTCTTCATCACTTTGACAATCCCACTTCTTCTTCACCAGCCTCTTCCTCTGTATACTCTCCTGTACTTCCTCATTCCACCACCATGTCTCCTTGTCCTCCTTCCTCTGTCCAGATGTCACACCAAGCACCTTCCTAGCAGTCTCCCTTACTAGCTCTGCTGTAGGTACCCAGCTATTTGGTAACTCTTCATTGCCTCCCAGTGCCTGTCTTAACTCTTCCATGAACTCCACCTCACAATCACCCTTTTTTAACTTCCACCATTTAATCCTTGGCACTGCTTTCACACTCCTCCTCCGCTTCTTGATCACCAACATCATCCTGCAGACCACCATTCTAAGCTGCTTAACTACACTTTCCCCAGTCACCACTTTACAGTCTCCAATCTCCTTCAGACTGGCCCTCCTACATAGGATATAATCCACCTGTGTGCATCTTCCTCCACTCTTGTACGTCACCCTATGCTCCTCCCTCTTCTTAAAATATGTATTCACCACAGCCATGTCCATCCTTTTTGCAAAATCCACAATCATCTGACCTTCTGCATTTCTCTCCTTAACACCATACCTACCCATCACTTCCTCATTCCCTCTGTTCACTTCACCAACAAACCCATCGAAGTCCGCTCCAATCACTAGTCTCTCACCCTTGGGTACACTCACCACCACTTCATCCAACTCACTCCAAAATTTTTCTTTCTCATCCATCGCACACCCAACTTGTGGAGCATATGCACTAACAACATTCATCATTACACCATCAATTTCAAGCTTCATAAACATCACTCTATCAGACACTCTCTTCACCTCCAAAACACTCTTGGCATACTGTTCCGTTAGGATAACCCCTACCCCATTTCTTCTGCCATCCACACCATGACAGAACTATTTGAACCCGCCTTCTATACACTTGGCCTTACTTCCCTTCCATCTGGTCTCTTGCACGCACAATATATCAACCTTCCTCTCTCCATCATATCAGCTAGCTCTCTCCCTATACCAGTCATACTGCCAACATTCAAAGTTCCTACCCTCAGTACTACACTCCTAACCTTCCTCCTCTCTTCCTGCCTTCGAGCATGCCTTCCCCCTCCTCTTCTTCTTTGGCCAACAGTAGCCCAGTTTCTGCCAGCACCCTGTTGGCTAACAGTACTGGTGGCGGTCGTTGTTAACCCGGGCCTCGACCGATCCGGTATGTAATTATGAAAAGTTCTCCGCATCAGTAATTTTTGGCAGAGGTTTTACGCCAGATGCCCTTCATGACACAACCCTTCCCGACACAACCCTTCCCATATATCCGGGCTTGGGACTGGCACAAAGAAATGCACTGGCTTGTGCATCCCCAGTGGCTGGGTTAATGATTTGCCACTAATTTGCCAAAAAACACAATTTTATGAAAAATGGACCACAAATATGATGCAAAAATATAAAATAGCCACACAATACAGCTGGGAACCTGTCAGAGAAGGGACACTTTTTAATATTAGTACTGCTAACTTGAACAGCTGACAAAATAAAAGAATCTACATGCATTTATGAAATAAAAGTAATCTATAACTGATTATTACAGTTATTTATTAATTGTCAACCCTCCATGTTTTCTTCCAGAATTGCCATTTTGCTGAGGGATTATTAAGGGAATAGCAACATTTTGAGCCAAAATCGGGAACAGTTGAGAGGCTTGGATATGCCTAATTCTATAAAGCAATTTATTTGCATGTACCTCTCAACCTGTTAATGCAGGAAATATGGACAAGGCCAAATATATTGGGGGAACATATAAACAGTACTAAAAATTGCTCTTGTATAAACTGATGCAGTTGATAGAATAAAAGGTTTTGCTTTAGCATGCATTTTTCTGAAGGTTATGAAGTCTGAAACTCAATGTCTGTCATTAGTTAGTGACTTCTTTGGACTTCATTTGAAAGTTTTATTTTGCATTTTACAGTGCAAACACTAAAATATATCTGCTAAACAAAGCAATGCAGTCTCACAGTGAAAACAGACTTAGCATTAGAACTTCTCTGCCCTTGAAACACATTCATTGAAACAACATTGAAACCCACATTCAAAGAAAATACATTTTGCCAGTGGCAGACAAAGATTAACTTTGGATTTGGGCTGTTTTCAAATCACAGGCCCCTTGCACACAAAACATACACATGCTCTTTCATACACCTTCCTGATTGTATTAAATTATATTCCTTGCACAATACAGTACAGTTTTAGAGGGCATTTTAAATTTATTGTTTTGACATTTTTCCAGTAAACAATGAAACAAAATGCATGCACCAGTAATGACAAAACTACCCAATTCAGAACATTTCCATCATAAAAGTCTACTCAAACTTCTACAGTCCACCAGTATCAGTACATACGCACAATCTCTGAAGAAGTAAAAGTCATCTAAATAATTCCACATTAAAGAGATCTGTAACTAATGAAGAGGTTGCTGCTAGCAAACAACTTTATATTTCATTGTTTCATCTACAAATAAAGTGCCTGTTGCCCTTGAGGAATAAATTGCCTATCTTACACTAAAACATGATAAGCTTCTAATATTGCAATAGGGAATGGATGGCAAACTGATAACAGGTTCATAGTTACTAGGTATCTTCACCAAAAAGCAGCACAGCATCCACCCCCTTTGCAACACAGTACAGTATCAGCAATGCATCTATCTACTGTGGGAGTAGAACCCACAGTCTTCTGCATCAAAAGCAAGCACATTACCTGTTGTGCTATTAATAATGCAAGCAGGTTTAGCATAAGCAGCACTAAACTTTTGCTCCCCTGCAGCTCTCAGCTCCTTGTAAAATCTACTCACTCAGCTGTATCTCTAAACTTTACAGCACAAGAAATCTGGAAAAAGCCAAAATGTATTGGGGGGGGGGGGGAGACAAAAGCCCAAAAACCAGGGACACATTTTAAACATTGCTTGTATAATGTTGGAAAGTTGCTAGAATAAAATGCTGTGTTGCCACCATACATTTCACTGCCAAATCTTGGACCCAGGACCATGTGCAAAACAGTCAGTGCAACATAACACTGTGCCAAATCAGCTGTTTTGCGAAAGAGAGAAAGACTGAAACTTAAATGGCTACTATTTAGTGAATTCAGTTCTCACCATAGCTATCAACCTCTTAGCACAAAACACCTGAACAAAGCCAGTAATGGGGGAATACAGCCTACAAACATATTCAGTGAATTCAGTTCTTACCATAGCTCTCAACCTTAGCACAAAAAAACTGGACGAAGACAATAATGGGGGAATACAGTCCCAAAAATAGGGACAAATTTCAAATATCCATCGTATATATATTGTCTTTTCCCGGTTAGGGGGTCACCACAGCAGAACTCCGATCCGCTAATGATTGGTAGTTGATTTTTATGTGCCGAGTTACCAGCCCTGATGCACAACCTTCAACAAAGGTACGCCCATTCACGCATGTCTCCACGCAGAAGATGCTCTAGCTGAATCGAACTGGACAGCGTCTTACTGTGAGGCGACAACGCTACTGCAGCACCACCACCGCGGGTCAGCAAATATCCATCTTATAAACTTAGACAATTGCTAGAATAATTTTCTAAGTTTATAAGATGGATATTTGCTGACCCACGGTGGTGTCTTATAAACTTAGAAAATTGCTAGAATAAAACTTTTGTGTTACCATGTACTTTCTGAAGAATATGAAGTTTGAAATTCAAATGCTTGTCATTTTTATTTAACATTTGTTAACCAGGAAAGTCTGACTTGGAACAAAAGCCAATTTTCAGCAAAGGCCCAGGGAGAAACACTCCTGACAGACACATGTCTTTATAAGGTGGGGGGACACCAGAGGAAACCCATGGAACAAAAGCTAATTTTCAGCAAAGGCCCAGGGAGAAACACTCCTGACAGACACATGTCTTTATAAGATGGGAGAACACCAGAGGAAACCCACACAAACATAGGAAGGACATGCAAACTCCACACAGAGTGCACCCAAGCCAAGAATCAAACCAGAGAACTTGTAGCTGTCAGACAACAATGCTACTACTGCACCAATGCACTACTGATATTGCAAGGGCACAAAAAAATTAGAAATCTCAGATTTTATGAGGAGCAGAACAAGTATGAGGGAAAAATCTGCAATTTTTTTTTACAAATGGTGGTGGGTAGAGAATAGCACTTGGGGCATTTTACACACACACACACACACACACACACACACACACACACACACACACACACACACACACACACACACACACACACACACACACAGTGCACAACCTGAAGCAATTCAATGACAGTTCAGATGATATGCTGCAAACACTAACTTATGGATTTTACTTGTACAAACTGCTTCACAACAGGACATAAACCTATTTTGAAAGGCTTGCTTCTGGTATCCCAGGGTTCCTTGCTACTAAACTAAATTGCTTTAAAATGTCAAAACGACGTCAAAAGGCTCAGACACTCTTTCATGCATATTGCTTATTAATTATTATTATAAATAATACAAACTGCTCATATTCCTTCATATGATAACATTAAGTAGTTTACTTAACAGTGTCAGTACTAAATCAAATGTTGATTGACTTCAGTTTCACTAAGATGAGCAGAGGCACACTTACATAAAAAAAATGAATGATGATGAGAGTGATTGAGTTTCAGACTGTCTGTTACTTTCCGACTGTCACAAACAACAAAAAGTAAAGGCTTTTTTTAAGTAGCTGGCTGCTAAGGACTCAGGAATCCAGAAATCTTTCCTTCACATAGTAGCAAGTGCCCAAAGAAAGTCAGATAGATTATAATTGCAATGACACTAGCACCCACGTACATTATGGTAGCAACTGCAAGAGACAAAAGTACCCATCCTGTCCTGCACTGCCTGCTAATACTGATTGTTTCTTGCTCTCTTTTTCAGAAAGAGAGCTAGAACCAATCAGTAGTCATCCTGCCATGCACGTATGTGACTGCTGACTTGGCAGTCCGCCCCCTTTCCACTTTACTGTGCGGTTACCGCACAGACTTCTGGGCAACACACACTGATACAGAACTCTCTATAGTCTGGACTGTCTTCAGAGCAGTCTGAGACAGTCCAGCTTTAGAGAAAAAACCCGGAATTCGCCGAGCAACGAGCATACACAGTTCGAGTTCCAGCAAGTCGGCCAGTTTTTTTTAATTTAAAAATATTTTATTGTGCAAAGTTCAAGTTCTTTTTTCTTTACACAGCTGTGGGGGGGGGTGGCTGCAGTCCTGCAGTCAGATGCCACGAGCCGTCACTGCTATTTATAAAACAACAGAGATTGAGGAAGAAGGTCAAAGTAATAAAAGAAGCCTGAATACAGAAGAAGGGACAAATATAAGGGAAGGTCAAGCCAACAGGAACATTTAGTTACTGTAAAATAAAACAGAAGGAAAGAATAGACAGCTGGACAATAATATAACCTGACTGAATATATTAAAGTGTTATTAATAACTTAAGCATATATGTATACATGAAGGTAATGGAAGAGTATATGATGAATGTAAGGCAGATTTGATAACTGCTGCCTGAAAGGGGTGTGTAAAATACTGATATAAGTAACACAGCTAGGGTGGGGCAAGAGAGGAAACAGCCCCAGGAGCAAAGTGTTGGGGGAGGCATAATCAGCCAGTCTGATCACTCTTTAATGCAATACTGACTTTTATAAGCTGGTATTGCACTGGTGTTCTGTGTGTGGTCTAAACTGTAGCAACTGCTTTCTACATTGCAGCAAACAGTTTGCTACACTTTAAAAGTAAATAAAAAATTTTTTTAAACTAAAACCTGAGAGCTGTAGTGCTTTGTGCAAGCAGTTATAGGAGGTTTGAGGGCAGGGCACGAAAATGGGACCTAAGGAGCTGGGGCTGGAGTGAGGGTGCATGTGTCATACATATGGCCACCTGGTTGGTGTGTCAGTAGAAGGAACTGGGCACTGGTTCATAGCACCAGCCCAGGGCACTAATTGAACCTGCTACTCTTCTGGCTGTAAGTATAATTGCAGCAGAGTGATATCTAAATAATTACTAAGATATAATTAAAGAAACACTAACACAATAAAAGAGTAAAATATAGAGGAAAAGAAGGAAGGACATGGAAAATATATGCACATGCACAACAATGTAGGTAAGAACATATATTTGTAAGCCATTTAGGTAGAGGATGGAGAGGAGTTGGGTGAGGTACAATGAGAAGTCCCAAATAAGGGAAGAAAAATGCTAAATCAATGATGTGAAAATATGTACATACATGTGTTAGATAACTGACACATCCAAAGGGGAATAAGAAAAATGAAAATTCTGGACAGGCAAAAGTATAATATATGGGCAGAACAAACATCATGATTGACTGAAATGAGTTGGATAAAGAAAAATCAAGCAAGTACATAGGTTCATAGGTTCAAAGGTAAGTACTAGGCTAGTCGCCTTTGTGGCCCATTTTAAGCTTAGCCAGTTTCCCTTTTTCTGCTCAAATTAACCTGTCCAGTTTGGATAGAAATTGTCGTTATCCTTCCCATTTTCAGTAATAATATATGACCTCTAATGAGAATAACTGAGATCATACTACAGATAATTAGCGGGGTCCCATGCATGAGATAAAGCATTTAGATGGTTTAGGAGCTGCCACAGTCCTGGAGTATGTTTTCTGTTTCCCATCCATAGACCCAGGTTGACCTTGAATGTGGATAGGGATGAGCTTTGTTTAATGTGGAAGGGAAGTCTGTTCCAGAGCAGCAGTATCCCCTGCAAGATATATCTGTCCTTCCAAACTATTCTCTTGATGTTTCAGAAGAGGTTTATATCCCTATATCAACTATTTCTGATACCAGTGGACTTGCTGATGAACAGAAAAAACATCAGTATTGGGATGGAGGAGGCCTTGTATGCCAGACACAGGTCACCTCTTAGCAGTCTGCAGGATACTGAGTATAGTGACAGGTCTTTGAGTCGGTTCATGTGGGACATGCTGTTTAGGCCTTGTATTGTTTTAGTAAGGTATCTCTGTGGGTATGCCAGTTGTTGCATGTGTCTGGACTGATACATGCCAAATGGAGAATTATATGCAATGATTGACCTAATGATGACTGTGTAAAAGGGACAATGACATCCATAGATTTACACACAATCCCTTTGTTTATAAGTTGTGCAACACAGAAGGACGTCTTACAATAATGGACATATGTTGGTTGAAAGTTAGGTTACTGTCCATATAAAAACCCAAATCCTGAACACCTGGTTCAACTCTTAGGGGTGTAATGTCAGTATGGTATTCCCAGGTGTAGATGACTTCCAAAGGATATAATAATGCATCTTTTGGCTTTTAGTTTCAGTCCATGATTTTGGCATCAGTTATTTATTTGAGAGAAAATGTCAGTTGGGGATTCAGTGACTGCTCCTACCTTCAGTCATCTGTAAACTTAGTCAGCCACAGCACTTTGGTATTGGCTTTTACTTTAGTAGATGCCAAACAAGGAGTGTCCCAGCACAGAGCCATAGGGGACTCCACTGGTGACTGATATCTTTGTGGAGGTAACTTCCCCTGTTTCAATTTCCTGTGTCCTATTTGTGACCCAGTTGGCAATACAACAGGTGACATAGGGAGTTTATTCACAGTTTATTTAGCTTTTCTACTATGCCCGAGTGGGGAATTGTGTCAAAGCTTTGGCAAAGTCAAGATATGTGGTATGTGCCATTTTGCCTTTGTCAGTTGTTTGATGGGGGTGTCAATCAGGAAGAGAGGATAGAAAGATGAGAACAGTAAATACAATATGACCAAAAAGGAAGTAATAGAAGCAGAATAAGAGAAGGAAGTTTGGAAATGTAAAGACAAATTTAATGGAGTAAGAATATAAAAAAGTGAGAGGTGGGAAGGAAAAAGCAAAATAACAGTCTTAAATATTATGTCTAATGTTTATTCTTAACTAAAAATATATTAACTTGTTATTCAGAAATTAAGCAAATAATATGTTTATGATATGTTTATGTCAAAAGAAAGCTGAAAAACACATGCATAATTATGTAGGAGATATTTTCATGTAAGAAATAGCCTTATATTCAAGTGCCTTACAGATGCATTTTCTCCATTAGCAAATTATAGTGTACTGAGATAATTGAAGGCAAAGTAAATGCAGAAGGAGTAAAGGGGTGTTATGTTATATTATGTTATGTTATGTTATGTTATGTTATGTTATGTTATGTTATGTTATATTATGTTATGTTATGTTATATGTTATGTTATTCTCGAAAGTCTAGTTTCTGAAAGTTAATGAATTGTGCCAGGTATCTGTGGAAACCAGATTAATCAGCAGTATGACCTGGCCTTCTCAGGCTGGGAGATGAGTCTTTGCAAAGCACTCTGTGAGATAGTGTGGACTGGTATTGAATGTTGCAAGTTGAAGGAGAATAAATTTTAAAGCAGTTGGTCTATGTTTTGAAATGCATATTTGTGAAGTGTCTAAGTGAAGCTGTAAGTGAGAATCACGAGAAGTAAAAATATTTAAAAAAATTGTTGATATGTTAAAAGTAATGTAACATCAAAGTTCTGCATGCATGAAATTGATATATATGAAGTGTTTTTGTTGTTCTTTGAGACTGATCTGAAAATTTTGGCAGGCAGTCTCCCAGCACTGTTTATGGAATGAACAAATACTTAGCACATCTGAAGTGTAATTCTTGACTGAGTCAAAAAGGCAAAACTCTTTCCCATGGGATTCAATAAACTCCATGTTTGTGTGGTGATGTGCTATGTGCAGCAGCACTAATTTACATATTCATGCAGTGCACCGCATTCAAACATAAACAAGCTTGGTTCTATGGCCAGTAACAGTGTTGTCAGCCAGGACACCATGTAAAGCAACACAGATTGCAAACCTGGTTACCTCACAGCAAAGTTGGTTAGTGGGATTGCATGGAATGCCACAGTGGTTATGAGGGCTTAACATATAGTTATGTATATGGTTCAAACACAGTACAGGACAGTGTATACAGTGCATAGTATTGTAAAATCCCATTCCATTCTGTACAAAAGTTGTGTAAATGATCTGTAAGGGTACATGCACTGTCATGTAAAATAAACAGGGGAAGTGTGTGCATTGAATAGGGACACACAGATGAATTGTAGGAATAAACATAGGGAAAGAGGACAGGTGAATCATCCTAATACACAGCAGATGAGGGCAGGTCAATGGAAGACAGTTGTAGTGGGAACACCAATCGCATATCAATATGGTAGAGTACGGACTGCACAGTGAAAATGTGTTTTATGTGACTGTCACACAAGGTAACATAACAAAGTAGAATAAGCATCCTTACATGAACAATGCAGAGGACATTTATCAGGGATACTATATACAATTGGGGCAGGGTGCATATTGTGAAGCTGTGCAAACTGATTTGCCCGAATATGAGTGCAATCTTAGCAGAGGTCCCCAACAAGTGGGACACAGTTACAGGTTCATGGACAACAGTGAACAAAGTATGCACAATCATGGACAGTATCAGAATAATACCACCAGTAATCCTATGTCTCTGACACAACATATGTGATTCTGAGTGATGAGAGATGGTTCTGCACAAACACACTTGTACAACTATTATGACATGTCAGCAATCTATGAGGGTAATCATGTGCACTGTTCTGACACTGTAAGATCTGTTGGAGATGTTAGGAGGGACACTACTACAATTGTATGTGACATTATCATCAATACAGGCTAGTTGACTGGTGTGCATGGCATATATATATATATATATATATATATATATATATATATATATATATATATATATATATATATATATATATATATATAGAGCACAATCCACACTCTCATGAATGTAACTCATGTCATCAATGTTGTCAAACAGCTATGTATGTATGTACTGTGCACATCACCAGAACAGGTATCACACATGCATCTGGTGTAACACCTTGATGGGGGTTCTGCACCATCAGTCAGTAATGTTTATGCAACAAAAAGAATGCTTAGGCATGGCCAATAAGATGTGTAAAAGGTGATGCACTGTAGTTATACATCACTAGAAGATGTGTAGGGAGGTACATGAAGAAGGGTGCATTGCACTCAGTTACTGGTGTGATGAAGGCTATGAACTGTGGATGTATTATGACCTTTGATGTGGATGTCCTTGACATACTCAGTAGTTGTGTTACATACAAGGGAGTAGTCAGCACTGTGACCACATGCTGCTAAATGTTCCACATACCATCTACCAAAGGACACAGTTCACATACCACTTGATCTGCTTATAAGGTGTGATGTCCACATTATCCTTGGTTTGTGTGTTTGTTTTCATGATGTAACAAAGTCCCCCCATGTTTTTGTTTCATCTCATGTGTTGTCATGGCTATGGCAGCAGTCTCTGGCGTGTGTTGATACTGTCTGTATTATACTAATGTCACAGTTGGAGTCAATGATCGCCCACAATCTGTAGTCCTTCAGACAGCTACTTGGACACAGGATGTGTATATCATTTGTGACATCTGTGACTTAATGAACAGGAAAGGGCCTAGCAGACAGCCCTGCTGTCTGGTCCTAATCACTGGACCTGAGATATAGGCCACTTCAGACATTTCAACATATGCAGATGCCACATATGTGATCCACTGGTATACCCACTTGGTGGTATAGGTGATTATGAACACATCTGACAGTGTTGAGTGAATACCTCAGTGTGGATTTGTGTCAAATGCCTTGGCCTGGTCAAGTTCAAAAGGATGATAGTGTTGTCATCATGCATGCCCTTGATGACCTCTTTGAGGACATCTAACAGATGTAACAGACATGGTGTAGCATTAACAACTCACACAGGTCTGTTGCACACAGCCGGGATATTACTAGTGTCCATTTAGAAAAAGGTCTGTGATGTCATGTTGGTCTACCTCACATATGAGGAGTGTCAGGATGTGTCTATACATACGTGCATCAGGCACTGTCCCCCAACTCAGATAGATGCATGTTGATGTACACCCTTCTACAGGAACATAGTCTGCATGGAGGGTGTGCTTGAAGTGTGTATTCAGCCATGTCAAGAAGGTGTATTTGCCAAGTCATGCTACAGGCGATCTGTGGTATTGCCACAACCCATTGATTCTGTGTGATAAGGCCTGAATGAAGGTAAGACAGTGCATACTGCCTATCTTGATCTGGCATAGGTTTTTGACACAAATCCTCATGCAGGTATCATTGAGAAACTCTCCCATCTGAGGAATAACCATTACATCACTAGATGGGTAACCAATTAGCACAACAGAACACATACTGTGAAAGTTGGTGAATCCACCTGTAGCAGTAGAGCTGTCACCACTGACATATTCCAGGGATCTGATCTGTACTTGGCCCTTTACTGTTTGGAATCTATTTCTCGACAGTTCAGGCTTGCTATGTTTGCTGACTCTTGCATATTGGGTTCAATCAGTGAGTCCAAAAAATGATGATAACCTACTACTGGAGGGGCTAACACAGACAAATGATTGGTGACAAAGCCACAGAGTCTACATATAAATGCAAAAATATGCCATTATTTTGGCCTCCTGCAAAGTGGAATTATCTGCTAA